>NC_051183.1:94191683-94436683 GCF_013339695.2 Rhipicephalus sanguineus
TGTAAATGTGTTTGCCACTGTCGGCCGACTTGACTAATGTATCCAGCATCAAAATTCACCCAAACATTACCGCACGAATGCTTTTAGCGGAAGAAGTTTTATGTGAATACTAATTCTCTGCATAACTCGAGCCTGTCATCATATTTATAGCGCTATATACTTTCAGCCGCTGAATCTCTGTGTTTACTATATATACTCACGCGCGTGTTGGGGTCAAGCGTAACAAGCGCATTTGCTTCAGTGATGTCACATAATTTTACTTTATGAAAATAGTAAAAAGCTCAGCGAGGCGTGTTGCTGAGCTAGATGGTTCATTGCTTGAGAAAAATAGGTATGGTGCAAAAAGACCGGACGAAGTGAAGACACGTTTTGTCGTTGAATGTTTCCAAATCAACTAGCCCGCTGACCAACTTTAACGAACTGACAAACACGTGTTTGCCACGCGTTTGTCAGTTCGTATTTGCACTTCGTTGCCGTCCGTTTTGTGACATACATATCTTTTTCAAGTAAAAATCTTGCTCAACGATTGCTTCCCACGTGCTTTCAGAAACAGTCGCATAAAATTATTATGATGGCACGTGAAATACGATGAAAAATGCGGCTCCAACGTGGTGTGCGTTTTCATGTAGCGACATGTGGCAACAAGTGATGCATCGAAAATTCGACGAACGCCTTTCTCAAACGGCATGCCCATAGACATGCTGGGGGGATCGCACACCATTGTGGTAGCTGAGCCGTGCTTTCAAGAAGGGAGAATTCGACTTTTTTTTTTCGTCTTCTTCACCTCTACTCCCCCCCCCCCCCCCCCACCTCCCTCCCTTCCTCTCGTTCAGCGTCATTGTCGCGAAACTCGCTTGACCAGGCAGGGTAGGGTGGCCGTCCCGACGGAGGGACAATCGTAGCTGCGGGAGCAAGTTTTTTTCACTCCGACCAGCAGAATTCTTCAAGTGCGGTGTGTGGACATGTGTAGTGGAAAGTCAAAATCGTGCACGAGACGGATACGCGGCAGGATTCCGGCATTGTTTTCGACAGAGATCACCGCAGCGAGAAACAGTGGCCCCCTGCTTCCATGTTGAACTCGCTCACCTCATATAAGGCCACGTGTTCACTACTGTTACGTGTCATCAGATTTTTGTTCTCTTCTTATCGCGTATTTTCTATTGACCATCGTGTTTTGTGTATTCTGATATGGTGCGCTTGCATTTTTTATTCGTTCGTGTTTTTAGCGATCCAACGGGCACACGTGTGTGGTTTTTATGCACGATTCCTTTCTGTTACAATCTTACCTTTAGATTAGGAATGTGTGCGTGTCTATCTTGTTTAGACGTAGAATTCATGGGATCTTGTGGTACCGCTCGCAATGTTTTTCGCGTCGCGTGCAGCAGTTTATCCATCTTTTTGGCCCTTAAGTTATCACTGAAAATTGCAATTTCCGCTTATAGGATAACGCTAATTTAATTGCCAGTCATGTGTTGCGAATGCCTACCGTTCATTGGTGAATTTAATAAAGGTCGGGGGGGGGGGGTGCTCCTCTGCTCCTAATTAGCTCACGCGTTGCACAATCTTCTAGTCTAGTTGCCACTCTTAATCTCGCTTTTCCGGCAAGCCGCCTAACATTATCTTTCTTTTCTTCGGGCCCGTCTTTAATCCTACTTTGATGCTGCTTTCGTTTACATCTCCAGAATTTTTTTCGTGATTCGGCACCGTCGTTACTGAAAAGCGCGATATGGTCCGCAATACGCAAGTAGCTAAGATATTCTTCGTTAATCCTTATTCCTATTTTTGTGCGTTCTAGTTCTTTCAATATTTGTAGTGAATGTACCGCGCATAACGTTGATGAGATTGTATCTCTTCGCATAGGTGTGCGCACAGTGGGGCAGGGGGGCGGCCGGCCCCCGTAGTCACCTAAGAAGAGGTGGGCGCAAGGTCTGCCAAACACATTGACTTAATAGGGAGGGGGGGGCGCCGCAATTAACCTTCGCCCCCCCCTCCCCCCTCTAAAGGGGAACCCTGCTCACGCCTATGATTTTGCGCCTGACCCCATTCTCGATTAGGATTGTCCTGCTTTTTTTGAGGAATACGGTGGCTGTGGGGTTGTTTTAGATGTTGGCCACGGTATCTGTAGATGTTTAGATATTCCTTTATGGAATAATTATTCCGGAACTGCTGGCGTGTGTTCATACCTGTGAATAAATTTGTGTTTATCACCTTGCAAATGTGTTGGTCCTTAATTTCTCAGACGCATGCGTAGTTGGTGCAGCAGGCCTTTCATCAGTTTAGTTGTGTTAGAGACAATATTGACTTTCGTTCTCGGCCTTGCACGGTTCGACGGAATTGTGGGTCTTAATCGCACACTAAGACATCAGTGGAGCAGTCGTTCTAATTAGGCAGCATTTTTCGAATATGGCACCAATGGCAGTCGATGAATGCCGTTGGGCCGCGAATAGTCTATTTTAGCGCTGCTGATTTACAGTACAGTAACAACAGTAATACCGAGCTGCCGTGGTCGGCACGCAGCCATTTTACTTTATAACACGTGTATCAGCCTGCCTGATCAAGTTACTTTACGCATCGAGCAACTACCGCCGGTGTCCCCATATAAACTAGGTGCAGACCACGACGGTACAGTACTACCGTACTTAACGCATGGTAAGCCACCACTGCTAAGACATAATAACGGGTGTAAACGGTCACGCCGGCGGCTACCCGACGTCGGCGGGGCCGACACCACGCCAGCATCGGCTAGCATACATACGCCCAATGACGGCTTGCCATCATCGGCTGAATAACGGCATGCCCGTCTCGGACCGACGCTGGCTAGCCCACGTCGGCCCTAAGCCGGCAAGCCTGCATCAGCCCAACGGCGGCTAGCCCACGTCGGCCCGAAGCCGGCAAGCCGCATCGGCCCAACGGCGGCTAGCCCACGTCGGCCCGAAGCCGGCAAGCCGCATCGGCCCAACGGCGGCTAGCCAACGTCGGGCCGATGCGGGTGAAAGTAGCGCGAGCGTGATTTGCCGACGTGGGGCCAATATTGCTGCCGTCATTGGCCGACGTTGGGCCAAGATCGGTCCAATGGCGGCGTGCTGCCTGGGGACATTTTTCTTTAAAGCTCAATTACCAGCAGAGGTAAAGCAACAATACCTTTGCAAGCACAATATTGTTCAATGATCTTCTTAGAAGAATCATTTTAATAAAGTCACCTTAGTTTCAACAGCGCCCCTAACAATCTCTCGCGGCTATGCGTCCGTGTGTCTGAGAAAAACAATAAGGCCGCCTGTGACATAAATAATGTAAAACTGTATTGCCAATGCGTAGTTGGGGTGGTTTACGAAATACCCCTCAGCTGTGGTAGGACATACATCGGCCACACTGGTCGATGTTTAAATATCCGATTAATGGAACATGAAGCCTTCCTTAACAATGTATCTGGTTTACACTTACCTTCGCACTGCAAGTCCTGCGCATGCGCGCCCCGGTTTTTCGAAACCAGGGTGCTTGGGAAAATTCGAAACCATGCGGCCAGAGAATTGTTGGAGGCTTTTTTGCATAAATAAGACGGGTGCCCAATGTGTTAGTGTGCCTTCCTTGAATTTATATCGCAACGAATTGCACTTTTTAGACAAGTCTTGATAACTCAAAGTAGGTTGTCATTCTGTTACCGTGATTGTCAATGTGACTCGCCCATGCACGTGAAGCTACCTGGAATGCAATGTTCTTCCCAATAAAACAGTTTTTAGTTTGGCGCCAGTCCTGTCATTTCTTGTCCTCGTTCCTTTGTGCCTCCAAATTTTTGTCAGACCATGCACCAACTAGCCCAAGAACGCGTTTTAGTCGATAACTAAAGACGCCGGAAATCACCGACTTCATTATGCTCATGACATGCTACCCAGGCCGCGTTTTCTTCTCCGATAAGTGTTGGTGAAAGAGGGATGAAACAGATTACACTGATATAAAGTATCGTGAAACCCGCCTTCTTGTTCGACTGCCTATTCTGATCTGCAACCATTAAGGGTGGTCTAGTGAATAAGGTGCTCGACTGCTGACCCGCAGGTCGCGGGATCGAATACCGGCCGCGGCGGCCATATTTTCGATGGAGACGAGAACGCTAGAGGCCCGTGTACTTAGATTTAGGTGTATGTTAAAGAACCCCAGGTGGTCGAAATTTCCGGAGCCCTCCACTACGGCGTCTCTCATAATCATATCGGGGTTTTGGGACGCTAAACCCCAACAATTATTTTTGTTATATTATGCTGGTCTGTGGAATTGCAGGAGGTCGCGGCTTGAAACCCGGTTCTTGCGGCCAGTTCTATTCTGAACAAAATAGCTTGTTTCTATTTTTACATGGTAAAGTTCGTTAAAAAGTCTCTCGTCAGGACCCATTTAATATTTTCATTACGAGTTGAAATCTTTTGCTTATGTTAGCAAGTGACGTGGAACGTTCTCGAAAAGCCATTTTATGTTTATTCTCTGTGTCGTGCCTTTGTTTACCCATAGACAACGTAGCACCTCACGAGGCGATGTTTCTCAAATAGTGGATTACACTGAAAGTTGTTAAAGGCAAGCTGAGCAACCTTCCACGAATATCTTTCTTTTTTTTAGTCAATTAGTTCACTGTTGAGCGTGAAAAAGGGTGCCGAGAGGGGACAGCAAACGAAAAGAAGCCCACATACACATCGCTAGTGTGTGTGCAACTCTTACAATAGCGGGGTGTACCCACTATTATAACAGTTGCAAGGCATTGAACTTCCCTGTTACCGTGCTGCCAGAAGGTAAACATTGCTGTCAACGCAGGCCTTGTCCGCCTCGGTGGAGCAGTAAATATGGTGCTCGGCTGCTAACCGGAAGGTCGCGAGTTCGATCCTGGCCGCGGCGGTCGCATTTGGATGAATGCGAAATGCTAGGGGCCCGTGTATTGTGCGATGTTAATGCACGTTAAAGAACACCGGATGGTCAAGTATTCCGGAGCACTCCACTACGGCGTCTCTCATAATCATATCGTGGTTTTGGGACGTTAAACCCCACATATTATTAACGCAGGCCTTACCTACACCACGGCGATGGTCTGCAAGTCTGCAACCGGAGTTCTTTCCCTGCCTTTCGTTACGGACCGTAGGCAATGTACATACTCTGTTTTTCTTACGTGATGAGCCCCACTTTTTTTCTGTGTTGGTTCGTGGCGCTTCTAGAGTGGCCGCATTGAGCTTCTCGCAATGGGAGCGTAACTGAAGCCACGTGCTACAGTCAATGACGCTGAAATCAGTGTGTTGCAGTGCGCGACTCACATCTCGCAGAAAGTGCGACCCCCCTCTCAAAGGCATGGCCTACTTTTTGATTATTTTCATACTTAGTAGACACGATATTCGCCTGCTAAGTGACGGACCGAATTTGTCAGAAATCTTATATGATGAAATTCTTCGGTTTCCTCGCATCACTCATTGCCATCGTCTCAATCGTACAGTAATGCCAATAAACACTAGAGGGTGCTAAGTAATATCATTAATTAAGAGGGCAGTGTTGTATGGCTTGTGATTTTCAAAGCTCCTAGTGACCCGGTGAGCTTGGAAGCGTGGGCTCGTGCCATGCCAAGGAAAGATCGAAAGCGCACGCCTCGTGACTACGTTTGCGAGAAGAACTTCTCGTAGACCAGGCACGTAGGCAAGGGGGGGGGGGGGCGGCCCCCCCCCCCCCCGAAATTTTTCCAGCCATCTATATTCCCAGGCAACATTTTTTGTTTTTGCCATGGAAAGATTGTCTTTCGAACAATTAGGCCTTGGGCCCCCCCCCCCCCCCCCCCGAAAAAAAATCCTGGCTACGTGCCTGTCGTAGACTAAGGCCTATCATTCGTATAAAAGAAAACACACTGGGTCCCTTATGCATTAGACTAAGACGACTCGAAGGTGAAAGTTTTCTTCTTGTCGTCATTCGATGTCTCTGTTCTGCCCCACCCTCGTGCAAAAGCTTTCTGCACCTAACGTGGTTTTGCACTGCCTCTGTGATTGGCCAACCGACAACAGAGGCAGTGCAATGCGACAATGTCATGTGATGAAGTCACGTTATGTGACGTCATCATGCCGTCATAATTACGTGATCTTGGGAATGTGTGAAGTCATAATAACGTCCCATCGTGATGTCATCAGGTGATTTTTTGTTGACGCCGCCAACGCCGTGGAAGCCATTGGCTGATAAAGTGCGGCGCTGCTGAGTAGCGAGGTCGCGGTTTCTATTCCCTGCCCACGGCGGTGGACCGAAATGCAAGACACATGCTTACTTAGGTCTGTTAGATGCGCGTTCTAGACCCCCGGGTGCTTAAACCTATCACAGAATCTCCCACTGCGGCTTGGCGATAATGACAATGGTGTTATGGCACGTAAAGACCCTTAAAGTATTATTGTTTACGTAGGCCGCCTGGGGGCAACAAAAAATAATGCATGAAAAACAACCTCGTACACACGCGTCATCATTAATGCGGGAGTGTCACGCACAGAGTTCTGCCTAAATTAATATTCTGCATGTTCCATCACAAGCATCTGCTAATCAATAATTCGGAAGTATTCATGTGAATGCGCACATAGATACTTCGGAATTACGCATGCTCTTGCCGCAGGATAAAAAAATCGAGATATAAAGGGAGAAGGCTATGATATTCCTCTAGTCTTGCTTGCTTTATTCGCTAGGCCATCTTCTGGGGCTGCTGTCGCATCCGAAAAGCTACAGCGCAGTGTGTCCGTATTTTGGCGGTGTACAAGTAAAGAAATGGCTTCTCCTGGTCTCTTTATATATATTTTTTGCAGTGAGATTGCAAGTTGTTATATCCACAATCCGACTAGACGCTTAATACGAGTGCGGTTTAAACCGATGCACCGTGAAGAAAACAATAAAACAGGTTGAATATAAATGCTTCAAGCTTTCATTTGTGGTAATTCAATTTACATAAACCAACACTCTACCAGTTTCACGCCTTAGTAATACTACTACTACTACTACTACTACTACTACTACTGCTGCTGCTGCTACTACTACTACTACTACTACTACTCCTAATAATAATAATAATAATAATAATAATAATAATAATAATAATAATAATAATAATAATAATAATTGTTAATATTGTTATTAGTAGTAGTAGTACTAGTGGCGTTTAATGTCCCAAAACCACGATATGATTATGTGGGACGCCGTATTGGAGTGCTGCAGAATTATTGACCACTTAGGGTTCTTTAACGTGCACCTAAATCTAAGATTTCTTCCAGTATTTTTATATACGGTTCGTCGACGCCCTGATTCCGTTGTGCCTGAATGACTGCTGACATCTCGACCGAATCAAATACCTTCTCGTAATCTCTGACGGCTATATATAGGGGTTGGTTATAGTCCGCGCATTTCTCTATCACTTGATTGATCGTTTGAATGTGTTTATTGTCGAGTAGCCTGTACGGAATCTTGCTATATTTTTAAATCGCTTGTAGACAACGGACAGTAAGCAGATCGGCATGTAATATTTCAAGCCCTTGACGTCGTCTTTGTTATTAATTAAGGTGATTTCAAAATTATTCCAAGATTCTCGTACCTTCATCGTCAAGAGACACTTTCTATACATGGTGGCCAGTTTTTCTAAAACAATCTGTCCACCGTCTTTCAACAGATCTGATGTTACCTGATCCTAACCAGCGGCAATTGCCTCTTTGCGTTCCCTCTAAGGATTTCTTTACTTCCCAGCTATTTTAACTTTCCTATCCATATTGACAGTGACTTTGTCTTCCTCATCCCTTAGTGCATAGTCCGGTTTTTGCCTGTGCGCAGTTTCCTCTTGACCCCTTTGAGGCTTCGCCCGTTCTAGAGATGACCAATAAAAGGATGGGACGAAGTCAGTCACGTGCGAGTCAGGTTTGAGACCCCAGCCCTGCCGCAAAAATTAAATAAAACGATACAACGTGGCTTCCTAGATGAAGTCCAGGAGCGGTCTATACAATTCCCGCATCCACTTGGAATCAACGTCCATCGGCACTGTCGACGAGCGCAAGGTGAGGTTGTGATATTTACAGAGTACTCGAGAGACTGATTAGACCGCGTGCGCGTCGCTCGCACCGCATATACATGTATATAACAAATGATAAGATTCTAGCGCCCTTCGTTGATACTAACTGCAGTTGTTGCATTTTAGAAACGCTGGTTGTACTTTCACGTGTTTGCTCGCAGGTGAATGCATGCCGTAGATATGTGTAGTCGTGCGCAAGATGAGTCTCTAACACTGAAATTATCTTTGAAATACGCCATAACGGCTAAACGCAGTGAGCAAGCGCAAAAGTGTTCATGACACCAATGCTGAGGCGGAAAATTCTATGGCATTTCATTACGACACATTCGCATTAGTACCTTCCAAGTATTCATACACTAAACATGAATTCGGTGTTCCGCTCACATTATTGACAAACGAACGTCGTGACGGCATCGGCACACGATAACGCACATATCGATTAACTGCTACGTCCGATATACATACGCTCGGCAATACCTACACTGACTGTGTTATTCCTTTCACATTTCATGCGTAGATATACAGGCAGATGCGTTTGGATAAGTGTAGTCTTTTACGATGTAAGAATATTCAACAAGCCGCGACGTGTACGTTCCTTTCGTTTCGTGCTCCCACGGCACCAACGAGCCGCGGGCGACCGAACGGCCGGCTCGCTCGATGTACAAACTTTTCCCATAGTGCGACACGCTCCCGCGGGGCTTTCTGGGATTGCTTGAAAATGTTCATTAGCAAGAGAATCTCGCAATACATTCACCCTCTCTCTTTAGACTATCATCTGATGCTTTGCAATCATATGCCTCAATTTATTTTTATCATATATCTGCACTTAATTATTAATTTCCTAAAACTATCAGTAGATTTATTACGCCTTCAAATTGCAGAACGATGTCTTGAAGGGTCAGTTGGTACATGTTACTGCGTTTAAAACAGCGCAAAAACGGGGCGAAGGCTTAGGAACAAACAACAGAAGCGCTGTTCCTTTGTTCGTTAGCCTTCCTGCCGTTTTCGCGCGGTTTTGAGTGCAGTAACATGTAGCAACCGGCCCTTGAAGACACCCTTCTGCAATTTGTTTCTCTTACATCAGGCTCTTCTGCACCCAGTGTTTTGCATAACTCATCAATGTGCGAGCGCTTGTGTTGTTGTTTTTTCCTTAGCCTTCGTCCAATTTTCGCGCCGTTTTCAACGCAGTACTCCTTTAAATCGTCATCTCTCGAAAACGTTTCTCTTGACACTTGTCGGTGATAGATGGTATCTATATTAAACGAATAATTATAATTGATTACGAATTAATGATATTTATGACTGCTAATAATGAATGATATTCTACTACTTCCCACCATTGTACTGTAACTGCATAGATTGAGATCTATAGCTGCATAGACTAGATACTATCTATCTATTTTACTGATGTCCTACACTGACAGCTTTCACCCCTAAATTGAACATATGTTGAATTCATCGTCACCATTCATTAGTAATGCACTGTGTACCAAGGTGCGAATGTAGATCAACATTAGTAAGATACTCTTACCGTGAATTCTGCTTAGCTGACCTAATTTAAAAAAAATTGCGCAGCTTTCACTAAGTCGCGCGCCCCGCCACGGTGGTCTAGTGGGTATGGCACTCGACTGCTGACCCGAAGGTCGCGGGATCGAATCCCGGCCGCGGCGGCTGCATTTTCGATGGACGCGAAAATGTTTGAGGTCCGTGTACTTAGATTTAGGTGCACGTTAAAGAACCCCAGGTGGTCGAAATTTCCGGAGTCCTCCACTACGGCGTCTCTCATAATCATATCGTGGTTTTGGGACGTTAAACCCCAGGTATTATTATTGCACTGAGTCGCGC
Organism: Rhipicephalus sanguineus; assembly: GCF_013339695.2. NCBI lineage: Eukaryota > Metazoa > Arthropoda > Arachnida > Ixodida > Ixodidae > Rhipicephalus > Rhipicephalus sanguineus. The sequence goes on from NC_051183.1 coordinate 94,201,567, forward strand.
AAACCTGGGCTAGAGCAGAGCTGGTCGGCACTTGGCTGGTCTTGGCTTGACTAGACACACGTGCATTCACACGACGATGCACGAAGTGTTCACGGGATCACATTGGTAATCACGAGCATAGACTAGGCGTTCATCGGGTTCGATTGGGTATCGCTCGGCAGTCACAACACCAAATAGGTTAATTAGCTTAATCAGATTAATTGGAATAATTAGCGTAATAGGTCTAATTTGCACATTTGGAACTTGGTCTAGCTTAACTTGCATCCCTAGTCAAGCTAGCAATAATTATATCCTAATTAGCTTAATTACGCTAATGAGCTTAATTAGTACAACCTACACACCCGAGCCTTCATCTCGACGACCTTTCACCACAAGTCAATCTAGACCTAATGAGTTCATTAACGTAATTAATGTTAATTGGACTCGTTCATAATTAATATATCGATATCGCTCGGCATGACTACGCCGACTAGAATCTCAACTCGGCTTAATTAGGGCTAATTAGCCTTCTGGCTGTATTATGCTTGGCTAATTAGTTTTCATCGTGCTCAAATAAACTTAATTACAATTGGCTATGATTAACATGGCTTAACTAGGCACAGCTATGCTGAGTGCGCCGGCATAATGATGATTGTGTTTTGTCTACATCGCGAGTAGTACAAATTGTGGGCATAAGTCTGCTGTAAAAAATATTAATATTAATTACGCTGCAGAGCCCCTAAATGCCAATTAGCAAACATTCCAAATGTATTCAGCCTCTTCCTATATGCTTTCATTTGATGCATTACTATGTTGTCGACCTATTAATTTATTGACCATATACCCGCAGTTGGCAACTGCCTACAACGATCACTAATAAACTATAATCGTCATCTTTAATTGCTAGGTTCCATAGATTTTCCCCAAATCATCCCTGATTACTAGTTATCGATAACTATCACTAAAGATAATTGCATGTTACTATCTATCTCGTATGTTAATTTCATAAAGTGAATACCCTATATATATCATGTACATATCCTTCTATACTGAAAGATTTCTATTATACCCTTAAAATTGGTGAATTCATTACAAGTGATTACTTATATGGTCAGGGTGCAAATGTGCATAATGTTGCAGAGTAAATCTCACTCAGTGTGAATTCTTGGGGGTCATTGTCAACTCTGTTAATTTTCCATAGTAATTAAGCAAAAAGACCCCTGATCACTAATTAGCAACCTAAGATTCCTATATCTTTGATTCTCTTCGTCTCCACTTCCATGTGATACATTACAACGCAATCCTCCGATTAGTTTATTCTTATTTACCCTTTTTTCTATTTACCTCAAGGTGTAAGTATTAATAATGACAGAGTACAATTAACATATCTCTTATACCTTTGATTACTAATTAGCTATAACAGTATCTACTGCTAGTTACTTGTATGCGACAGCCATCTAATATTAATGGTTTGCATTGCAATACTATATCTAAATATATATAATATACATGTCCTTCTATACTAACCGCTTTCACCAATAAGTTTTAAGTAAATTGTTAAATTCATTAGTGCCCTTGATTACTTACACGCAGTGGAGGAAAATTCGTATCCGTATCAATATATCTTGTCAATTCTTACTTACTTTTAATTACGAGGAACTATTCTCATTTTTGACCATCTGCTCTAATTAACCTAAGACTTCTCATTGCTAATTAACAACTTAAGACCTCCACAGTATTCATACCCTCCGTATCTTTAGCAGCTTCAAGAAAAACAAGCTTATATAAAAACACTGACATTTTCACCTGTTTTAGGGCAACCGTAAACACTATGAAGCGTATGCACCCCTATAAGGTGGTTTCGCTGTAATGCACCTTAGACAAAAGTTCCCGTCGAACCTCAGAAACTTCGCCGACATCCGCCAAACTTCACAGGTACGAATATTGAATCATCGAGATTGGGTCCCTTCAGTGATTTAAGCAGGTGAGGGCGCATTGTTCTTATATAAATTTTTAAATTATCCCCTATGGAGTTTCACATAGCACATAAAAGTGGCTCTCGAACCCAGGAAGTTAATGGGAATAAAGCAAAACTTCTCGCACTGTGGCATAATGACTCCCATATTATATGGACGAAGTGATTTAAGCGTATATTGAAGCGTTACACTACAATAAATGTTTAAAGGTCGGTTCCCATTGAGTGACGCTGCCATTTAGCAGCCCACACAACAGATGGCGCTAGTTGTCGATGTCCCGAATTCCTGGACATGTCTGGCGCGTTCGAGCACTCATTATGCTCGTTTACTCTACCGCGTCCGAGTAAACGTTAATGCAGCACTGGCTCAAGATACCGCCACTCTCGTGCCCGTACAAATGTCTCAACTTGGATGCCCGTCCCGCAGAAACAGGCAGTACACCACAGAGAACGCCGACAAAACGCCCATGGCCGCTACATAAAAAAAAAAAAGTCACAGTTTCGCCGCAAGGGCGAAGCAATGAATGCGATAGCAAGGAACTAATGCTATACGAAGTGAGGCTCGCCAATGGATACTCTCAGTTTGAACAGCGCTTCTGTTGCAAAGGCGGCCGAAGCAGCGAAGGAAACTAGCGTGCTTCAAGTGTCGAGCTGTGACACTTGATAGTTCGCGCTCATCTTCTGTTCGTTTAGCGGCGTCCCTGAGCTCGAGTGACATTCGTACGCGCCGTAACATGAGCGCGGACATCACGGTGAAAGCGTGAAACATTCCTCTACCCCTCGCCACGAGAAAACCGTGCAAGCAGACAGCGGAAGGGCAAGCTTCTCCCATGCGCAAATATAAGAAGAAGCGAGCGAGCTCGCCGACGACTTTTAAATGCGGCCGTCGGGCTCCTAGCGCCACCTCGCTGGTAATGAAGAAACGCTTATTATCGCCTGCTGTCTCCGAGTCCGTCCAGCGCTAAATGGTGTGTATATAACGCTCGCCGTTAGCTACGTGGAGGATCTGCGTTTCGTGGCGTAGTGGATAGCGCCGCTCGCTGTGGAGCAAGAGGTCCCTGGTTCGATTCCGCGCTTCGGAAGCATTTTTCTGAGTTATTTTTCTGTGGGGCCTTTATATATATATACATACTTATACATATACGGTGCATGACGGCGGCGACGGCGACGGCGACGGCAAAATCCAGCCGAGACTGTCCATATAATTGCTATCGCAATAAAAGGTAGCGACCGTGCAACGCCGCTCGCGTGCTCGGGCTGGCTCGGGCACGTCATGCTCACGTGACCATGAATGCGCATGACGTGTTCATGCGTATGTGTCAAGTGAAGAGGGCAGGGAAGGGATTTGGCTTGCGAAGGCCATACGGGGCGAGTGGCAAGGGTTTGAAACTCGCCTCCTCGCATCATGGTTTCGCGCCGCTACAAATTATTGTTTTTCTCAGCTCGTAATGAACCGATTTGAAAAATTGTTGCGGCATACTGCTCTTCATTCGGCCCACAACAACTTCCAACGTCTAACTAAAATTTGCTATGTGGCCTGGTGAGGGGCCCTTTAAGAACGTGGTGAGCCAGCTCCTAAAAAAAAACGAGTTTAATATTTTCTCTGGCGTTTCTAATCCTTCTGGCGCACTTCGTGACGCAGAACAGTGATTCCCGTGACGCATATATAGTACATACTCTCGATTGGTCCATATGCGTGAAATATCAGATGTGAATTGTCTCCCGCACTGCTTTGCCATGCAGCTGCCTATCCGTTCTTCCTTGCTTCGCAATACTATCGCGCGCGACCAACTGATTTCACTTTATTTTCACTATTTGGGACTACGCAAACGGAGATAACAGCGCGTAGCCGAGAAGCAGGAAATCATGATAGGCTTAACGCTTAGTGCTGACATGGTACAGGCTGTTTTACACTTAGGGGAAATCTCGGAGCGCCTGGCATCGCGATGCGACTAGCGCTGCAATCGCGCGCCGGCAGCAGCTCGCGCGTGTGCAGACGCTTCAAGGGTGTAGAGTTGTACATCTGCGCACGCGCGAGCTGCTGACGGCGCGTAGTTGCAGCGCTGGCCGCATCGCGATGCCAGGCGCTCCGAGATTTCCCCTAAGTGTAAAACAGCCTGTACATGTGCTTTTAAGAAATAAGTGGCGAGAAGGAGTAATGGCCAGTAGGAAGGGTAGCGAAGGCGAGGAGGAAACGACTCCCTCGTATTCGAACACGGGGTGATGAGGCGCACTCTAAAGAAAGGCTGCAAAAAATAATCATGCAATTTATCTTGTCACATATTGAAAAATCCGATGTTTCATCTTCAAAAGTGCGCTTAGTTAACACACACACACACACCGGATGCATAAAATACAGGACACAACACGACGAGCGATGTTTCTGAACGAGTAGTACAACTTCTGCAGTGAAGATTTTTCGCTAGAGTTACTCTTTAAAAGTTCATTAACAAATCTCCGTTAATTACCGAGCTTCAGGAATTGAAAGAAAAATAACTTAATGTGCTCTGCATGGCTCAGTGCCATACTGCGCCAATTGGAGACGCGTAGCGCCTACGTTTTTTTTTTTTTTTTTGCCACTCAAGACTGAAATATCGTATATAAACATTGTATGCAATTAATATATTCGAGAATATACATTAGCACAAATGTGTTTGTCCCCGTCGGAGTGTCAATGTGCGCACTAGAAAGTGTACACCCTAAGCAAAAATTAGCCGAGATTGCTGTTGTTGCGGCTGATTACCTCAGAAAACTCCCTCGCTCCAAAAATTACTACCTCATGTTGGAGGAAAAGTGGTACATGACATAGGTTTACCACCATTTCTGAGGAACGAGGTAAAATGATGTCATAATCCAATTTTACTACTTGGGGAGCTTTCTGTCACGTGAGTTAACCACCGTTTGAGAGTTTATTGCCATGTGACGTCAAACTGCGCCTGCTCCTTCTGCTTCCGTGGCTTTTGTCCGCCGATGAGCGCCGCTCCCAGTTCCAGTGAAGGTATGCGAACACCACAAATTTTTTTTTTCTTCTTCAAATTTTGATATGGCATTGTCACACCTCATGGTTGTCCTTCTTCCTGCGCACTTTCACTGGACCTGGCAGCTGCAGAAGCACAACGAGCGAGAAAAGCAGTCTGTGAACGAAAGGGCTTGCTCGAAATATATATATATATATATATATATATATATATATATATATATATATATATATAGCCCTATCACCCCATCTCCACGAAGAACTCTCGTGTATCTTTCACTGCAGCGTGCGTAGTGCTGTCACATGCTTGATTGATGGGTGCTTAATGTGGGTGTTTTTACGGTGTTTTGTCATTTTATTTTTGTGCTTGTTCACCTTTTGTTACCCTTTAGATGATTCGTTTTACAGTGTTTTGTCATTTTATTTTTGTGCTTGTTCAACTTTTGTTAACCCTTTTTCACATGTTTTCGTGTTCGATTATACACGGTGGTTTTAACCTTTTTTCTCAGATATTTTCGGTTTCGATTGAACACGGTTCTGTCGGTTTCGATTTCGGTTTTGTGTGCCGTGACGGCCGGACGTGGATGGATGGACAAGCGCCGGCCAACGAGGGGAAGAAGACTTCTTCATGGCGCGAGCGCGCGTTCACTTATCATCAAGGCCCTCGTAGAACAAGAGGAAGATTGCTTCTCCTTGGCGCTAGCGCGCGCTTACTTATGATCGTCAAGGCGCTCCAAGAGCAAGAGGAAGAAGATGTCTCCTTGCAGTGAGCGCTGTGTGTTTCGGTTTCGGTTACCGTGACGGCCGGACGCGGATGGACGGACAAGCCTCGGTTCTACAGTGCTTCGCCCCTTGAAAACCTGCTGGAAAGCCGTCTTGCAAATTTTCGAAAATCGTTGGCGTATGTTGTCTAGTGGCCCTGGAGACAGGCGAGTGCAAGAAGCTTGAGCTACATATGTCTGGTTGTGCTGATGGCAAGTTCAACTCGCGCTGGCGTCTAGATGCGCACAGCGGGCTGGGTCTTACGTGGTTTTTCTATCATCGAGCGGCCGTGTGCGTACGAAGCCTCCGAGCCTGGATGCCCGGATACCTGGCTTCCGTGCTGAACCGCCAAGAGCTAAGAAAAACACTCAAAGCGGTAACAAAATCAAGCTCGTGTAATCGTCCGTGTTTGCTTCCTCGAGAGTGACCGGCTATAACTTCGAACCGATAAGAAAAAGGCTTCGCAACGTCGTCGACACCGAGCCGGCCAGAGGCCGGTGTTGGTGTCTCGCCGGAGCAGGTGAAACAAGCGTCACATGTATTCTGCCTCACATAAAACAATTTCTGCTGGAGTAAAGTGCAGTCCGAACTGTGTCTTTCGCTCCATGTGGCAACCGCTGTGATACATCTAGCGCGAAGACGGAACCAACGTTGGGCCGCCGTTGCACCGCGAGCACTGAGAGTACGAGCACGGTGAAAAGCGGGCTTGCGAGCCGTCTCGTTTGTTGCAAGTACATAGCTCCGTAAGACGCCGTGAATAGCGTACACGTATTTTTATTTTGTGTCTAAAGTAACGACAACGAAAATTGCACAGATGATTCATTCTGTGACCGCCAGCTGCCGTTCATCGCATAGCCGTGCTCCTCGAAAAGGCCTAGCGAAGCCGTCATTAAAAAATCGGTACAGGCGCGGTGCCGCTCTTTCGCCGGCGTTCCTGAATAAGGGCTGCTAGTTTGTTTGTGCACCACTGCTGAATGAAAAATAATTGCAATGCCGTGGTTTGTGTGTGCTTGGGCGTATTTTGCCGGTTTATGCATCAGCAATGCTAATACGGGTGCAGCCAACACGGCAGAGCGCCATCTAATAACTACATAATCAAAAAGGTGAGGTAAGGCGGGTTTACACTAAATGGTCGGCGTGACACGGTGACTTGCTTCAAACCCTAAAAGTTTACGCGAACGCTGTGAATTTTTATTGTTCAAGCATTCAGAACATAAGTCTCTTATCGGCACTACATGGCAGGCCAAGATGCGCTGCCTATATGTAACGGGTGGCCGGTGTACGTACGTTGTGCAGCGCCCGCAAGAATATACTTTCGAGAGTGCATGTCGGAATTTGTAGAATTACAGAAAGCGTAGGAGTTTGTACCTGAGTGGTTGTCGAGGGTGGAACCCTTGACAGTGCTCAAGGAAGTTTAAGATTGATAAAGCAATAAAGCAAAAGAAAAGAGCACTCGGATTATCTAGTGTGTTATTCTGCATTGGTTGTGTGTCTTTGTGTTCGTGTATGTGTTTATCTCTGTATATATGTTATGGATATTGTGTCTTCTACGTTAACTGAATCTGAAATTCCATGGATCATGTTGCACCCCTTATCTTTTTTTTTACCACGAGAAATAGCCGCGAAAATTGAGTTACGGGAGTAAATAAGTAGTGCTACATCAGCCACAAGAAACTGTCGTCCAAGAAATAACTCTCAGATATCACCGGAAAAACTTTGTAAAGGCAGTAAAACATTACTCTGACTACACTCGCTGAAAACCTCAGCGGGGTAAATAATTACTACCGTTTCTACGTTCGAAAACTCAGTTATCATGAAAGTAAATTTTTACCTCGACTGGTACGTAGTAAAAAAATTAGAAAAGCGAATGCGCTAGAGGACAAGCAGTTTGCTTCCTTTACTGGTGAATAAAGTGGCTGACTGGGCTAGTTGGTTGTGCATACTTAGGGTTTTTAGCGCTGTTAACCTTTACTGGTTATTTTTGTTTAGTGTGTACGTATGTTTGTGCATATGTTCATGGATTGAAACGCGAAAATTCAGGGCTTTGTAATGCTCTCACCTTCATTTCCATTGTATTCAGTGCGGGTCATATCGGCGTAATGTTGATTAGAACGGCAAGATCTGAGCAGGAATTATCTTTAGAGTAAAGATTTACAAAAATAAGATGTGGTTATGTTGACAAATTGCACTTACCACTCGTTATACTGAATATTTCGATGTCGCGCTTCAATCCTTGAGTACTGTGTATGAGTATTACTTTGTAATATAGAAAACTATGTTTTCTGCACGGCGTATAACAAAGGACAAAATATAATCAGGTAGCATCAAGACGCCTGTAGCACTGCATCTTAGAAGAAGCCTTCAAAATGATGCCACTAGGCGCGTACAATGGATTGGCATCGTCCTTTTGCGCTGGCGAAGTCGCTTTTTATTGTTGTTTGTAATCATTTTCAAAATAATCTGTCCCTTGACATGTCCCAAGACCGTGTTACTAAATACGTATTAGTAAGAACGTACCACGTCAGTGACATTGCATTTTCTTGTGCTTACCTATTTTTATAGGATTGCCTGTGGCAATGCACCTTTAATATGAACGTTCGCGATCTGCAAGCAATCGATTATTTTACTGCCTTCTCCAGGGCAGCCATCTTGAACTATGGATGAACATGAAGATTTGGAACAACCTGTTAACTCTGCTCTAAAATGCTATACGTAAATCAGGGTTAACAAACCGTTTACTCGGCCTCTGTAGCCAATATATTTTTTTGTTGTTTAAGCGTCACAATGAGTGTAGACATACTGTGAGGTTGTCGGAATAAAATAATAAGAGACAGCCGGGTATTGGAACTGATTTATTTTGTAGTATCTGAAATGCTGCCAGCAGAGGTCGCTCTAAGACGGCAGATTTGGTGCAGTCGTTCCTGATTACCAGAAACAGTTTGAACTCATGAAGCTCCGAAGAAAGTTATATAAACGAGCTCCGAAGCCAAGCGCTCGGCTCAATTGTGATTACATAATATTTATGAAGGTGGAAAGCTTAGTTCTTTATGCTTCAGGGTCGCGTGGTGAAATACGAAAAGGGCATGAATCACAAAATCAAGCCACACGCCTCATTCATATAGGCACGCGAGCTGATGCGTTCGCTGTGTATTTGATGGTTAAAAAATGCTTTCCACGTGGATCTTAATTTTTCTTTACGCAAGCGGGAAACCGAGGCGACAGCCACGAAGATCTCTTGGAGCCGCAGATGTTAATTTAGTGAAGGGTAATTATATTATGATCAGGCAAATAAAGTGATTGTAAACTAAATCAGTCAAAATTTATGAGTGACATTTAGACATTCGACGTACCCTCAGAACATTAACGTATTGCCGACGGGATAGGCATTTAGAACTGTTATGAAATTCAATACACAGAAAAGCAAATGTAACACAAAAAAATCGACAAAAAATAGAATATTGCATCTGAAGACCCATAGGTCATTGTGGTAGAAACGAATACGTAACGAAGAAAACGACACAGAACGCCCACAGGTATTAATGGAGAGAACGGAAGCAGCGGTCGGCCGTTAAAGGGGTTGCTCCCACGCGACCACGTGATCGACGACGTCTATGACGCGATGTCTGGCGCAACTACACGTGTGTGCAGTAGCGAGGGACGGCGTGACGTATGGTATAACGTGTGATGCGACGTCAAGTATAGAACTGCAGTGTGTAAATTCTCTTTCGTATCAACCAACGAAGCCAGAACACCGTGAAAGCCGCTTTTTATGCTACATCATGCACAGCAGCTATTTTTTTTTCAGTTTCTTGCGCTAATACAGTGGAATGTCGTTGACCCGTTTTTCACGGGAACCGGAAAATAAATCGTATTATATCAAAATTGGATTAGCCAAAGGTGTTTAAAAAGCAGGAGAATATGCATGTTCCGTCGGTAACTCACTTTTATTGAGCGACATTGAAGTAGCTGGTAAATTTGCGCTGCGCTTTTTTTTTCTTTGCGGCAAAAAGATCGCGTGGCGCCTCAAACCCGACGGCGCTATGGCCTCAGCGGCTCTTCAATCTGCACATCGTCGTTTGTTGGAAGGCGGTTTGAGCTAGTATATCAAAGAATGAACGTATCATTTCTAGATATAGCGGTCAAGATCCACTTTCTCGGTCGTATTAATTAATCTTGGGCAAAATAGTGGTCGCAATAAACGCATGAATATGCATTGTTTCAAGGGACGTTGGATGGGAACAAAAAGGAAAAAAAAAACGTTTTAGACCAAAACACGTAATATGCAGAGTCATATCAACGAGATTCCGCTGTATATCGATTACTTTCTGATGATCGAGCGTCAAATTTCATGCTGGCCCACTGCGAATTTTTCAGGTTTCGCCAAGCCTGAAGCTTTTAAAATGGCCCACGATTCCAATTTCTCTCCATCGCCCAGCTCTCTAGCTTTCAGGCTGAAGCAGTACCACGAGTCGGCCTAGTTGGAAAATATTCATCTTAACAAAAATTGCACAAGAACACGAGGGAAAAAGAGGAGCAACAAAGAGGCTGGCCTTCGTGCAATTTTGTTTTCCATTAAGCCCACCCCTCAAATTTTTCAAGTCCACTCAGCCAATAGGTTTGGTGTAACCCCACATTTGGCCCAGCCCCATGCACCCCCAAACTGCACATTGTCCCACGCTTATTTTCTCCCAAGCACTTTCCGTGGAGCTCGACGTATTCCTGTGAGATACATTGGGCCACCCTCGTTAGCGCTATAGACACGGATGTCACTCCAATTTTCGTGGGTTACTAAGTGAAAGAATGCTTACACATTAAAATCACAGCGACTTGTTGAACCTTTTACCCAACCTGCCAGGGTTAGTAATAAAAGTGGTTGATGCCGGCAAGCGTATTGAACTGTCGGTAGTCTTGGGTAGAAAATAATCTGTAAATGTTACTGTGTTTGATGAAGGAATGTGATCTTTGCAGTCTTGGTTCAGACGAGATAACTGAAAGGAACAGGATGAAATCAGCACGATTGATGCCATTGATGGCAAAGCAGATTTTTTGAGAAAGGCACACGAGACGTCATTTTCTGTGCATCGCTAAGGGAGCGAGGTAAGACGAGCTGTCCTGTTCGTTACGTAGGATGCGCTTTGATCGTTCCGCTGCATGAGGCGCGTGGAGCGGCTCTCAGCGGCTTCGCGTTTGTTGCTGGGGCCAGGGTTCGACACCAATGAAACAATTTGTAGCTGGCGAGGTTGTCCTAATTCGTACCTACCTCAAAATTAGGTATAGAGCCGAAAATCCTCAAGAGCCGTGTACTTAGATTTAGGTGCACGTTAAAGAACCCCAGGTGGTCGAACTTTTTGGAGTCCTCCAGAATGGAGGCGCTGATATTCATATCCTGGTTTACGTCCCAACAACTATATTACATTATAATTAAAGGTGTAAAGATGAATGGTTAACCTATGAATGAAAGAAAAAGAGAGGACAGTAAGGGCACCTTTTTTCTATCCCATCGTGAGATCTCGCATGAATCATACTAGAATGTCGTATTGCAGAATCTCATTGTAGGTACAGTTCGTGTGGACGCCGACGACTACTGTGTGAGTCTCGTTTCCCGGGTGATGAGGCAAATGAGGATTTCGCCTTAATAAACAATTGTGCGGAAATTTCGTCAGAAAGAGTACCCATCGAGACAATAAATGGTTTCGCACCCTTGTTGAAAATTCTGCGTCACATTGTTGTCGCGTTCCAAACAGCTGCGCAGGTTATCCGCTTTCACATAATGCAATGGCTCACAGATTGACCTCCACGTTGAACGCCTTAACTATTTCAAGCGCCACCTACGATGGATGGTCTATGATCGATATTCCATTTAAACGAAAATTTATCCTAATGCGTTAATTCATGTGTCCTATAGCATCTAATCCTAATTAAATTGCAATTAGGTATCCATTCTGAAGTAAATCATGCTCTGATTTTGCATCAGCAAAATCAAATCTCGGGCTAGAAATACATTGCAAATTCGTTTTCGATTGCCTCCATTTTGAGCACAGTCAATTTGTACTTCTGACGCGGCTCGCGGGAAGGGGCACGTGAACGATTCGTTGAGCATGGCAGTGTGTTGAGTAAAGTGATCATGTACAAAAGTGCGCTGAAAAAAAAAGTTACATGAAGAAACATTTATCACGCAGGATGTTCTGCTCATCCAAAGCTCAAAGGATCTTGCTCTTTTTTAGCCGCTAGTCGATACAATTAGCTAAGACAAGTGGTGTACGCAATAGTGTGCATTAGGCCTTCAATGGTTACCTCTCGTAACCGAGTGGTTGTGATAAACGTGCTTCCATATTTTACTGCTGTTGATTAGGCGTTATCTCTCAACTTCTCCATCGCCCAGACGCTTGCACGGTTTCTTTGACGTACGGGTGCCCACAAAATATTTCGGAGCACCGGACCGGTGGCCGCTCGTCGGCGGAGAACAGCCGTGGAAAAATACAGCCATGATCTGCGCGTGCGCGGCATTGCTAGCATGCAAGCCTCGCTCCCTAGTGTATCTAGATAGGCGCTGCCTTGCGTTAAAACTCATGCTCATTTTCCCTCGTAGCGCTGTGACAACACATCCCGGGGGGATCGTGGCCTGCAGGCTACATCGTGCTGCGCTCTATGCAGCGGAATCTCTGAACGCACGCGTAATCCTTGTGGTACGACTTTAATTAACTCTCAATTATCAACATTTTAATAAATATAATGAATTATAGAACTTAAATGAACTTTTAGTTAGTCTTAATTTGGCGTGACCAGTCTTATCGCGGTGTCTTTATATTGAGTAATCTCTATGATTGGTCCTCGCACTTCATTACTTTTAATTATTTGTAATTGCGTTCATTTATTTAGTATTACAATTCAGCACGCTTCGATTAAGGTGTCGTCTCATGTATGTGTTTCGGTCTTCTTAGTTACTCTAATGTCATTAAAGTAGCCCTGGGACTCTTGAATTACTCTAGGTTACTTGGTGCATAATAAACTTTTACACGCTTTATGTACTGTAGAGGTGTATAGTATTCCGCTTTCTGATTTTTGTTACTGCAAGTCTTATCGGCGATGGGTGACCGGACGGTCATATTCAGCGACTAATGAACCAGTCAATCATTTCGCTTTGAAAGGCATCGATGCCGATCAACGCGCATGACCGTGGTAATATTAAACCCTGGTAGACCCTGGTAATAATAGAGTATTACCAGGGTCTACGCATACGCACGTTTGAGAGTCGCCCGTGTGCTCCTACGCGTTTCACAGGCCGCAACCGCACAGTCCCCATGTGAAACGCTAAAAGGCACCCAACTCTATTATTTAGGACCATGGCAACAACTATCTAGATGCACTGGGGAGCAAGGCTACAGATATGGCGTATGCCTAGACCCTGGTAATATTTTTTACCGGCGCACTCCACCGACGAGCGGCCACGGCTCCGGCGCTCTGAATTATTGCGTGGGCACCTGTACAATCGTGCGCGATTCGAAGGTTATCGCGCGAGCGTCGACCGGTCTATCGTACCAGGGGCCTAGCGGCACGTTTCGGAACAGTAAAAAATTATTATTGTGCATTCTTCTCTCCCTGCATTCCGGCTAGCTTGAAGCGGCAAGTCAATCATTCATTGTTAGGCGTATAAGCTTACAGCTGCACCAAGGAGAGGCTATATTCGAACGGTATTATTCTCGCAATGGGCGGCAAGAGGCCGGCGACTGAGCTGACAACGGCGTTTGAGCATTTTAGTGATCGTAATGCCGAGAAGGGGCCTGGGTGTTCAATTATTCCGTTTTTTATCGCATTGAATTCGTAGATAAAGTGTATTGCCGTTGTTCCGGTTGCCTGGCTGTTCGAAAATTGTTTTCCAAGAGTGTAACCCTGATATCGGCAAAGATGTGATCTTTGAATGTGATGTGTTTAGAAAGCGGATGGCCAGGCAGGTAACGTACTTGTGTCCTATGTTTCTTGAACCTGATTCTAAAAGTCGTGTCTGTCTGGCCCACATAAAGCGTGTTACATATCCCACATTCCAGAAGGTGTACGACATTGCTTAAAGCGCAGTCTAGTGCATCACTTATCCTGTGCTTAAAATTTCAATTCAGCTTTCCCCCATTGTTGTTGTCTCGGTGTGTTTGTAGACTTTGCATCTTCCTTTTACGCAAGGGAGACACCTGATTTGAGGCTTTGTGCCTAACTTAAATTAAATAAATGCTCCCTGATACTTCTTTGTCGTCTGTATACAACACACGGAGGAGAAGTAAAAATTTTGGATAGCCGCTGGACCTGTTCCAATATGTTAAAGGGTTTTTTTGAGATTTTATTTATGTTCGGTAGGTTGCTTGTGAAAGTTCATGGAAGATTCTTTTTACGCTGCTGATCGGCATTTTTTTGTTGGTGTAGTAGAGTCTGGCGGTCCAGATTTGCCACTTTGTTGATCGCTTCATCAATATTAGCTGGCGGATATTCCTGATGGATGAGTAGTCCGCGCATAAGTGTGCCGTTTTTGGGGAAATCCCCAGCGCGAGAGAAGATTCTTCTGAATGCTTGTGCTTCGGAATAAAGAATGCTGGTCTTGCAGTGGCACGGGTGGAAGCTTTTGAAGTGCAGGTACTATTGCCTGCCCGTGGGTTTTCTATATACGCTAGTCACGAACGCACCATCATCTATTCGAATGTGTACATCCAGAAAGCTTATTTCATTATTAGAGTAGGAGTCTGTAAAAGAAATGCTGGGATGTGCTTGGTTAAATGCCTGTATGAATTTGAGGAGCTCGTTTTCAGAATCAGTCCAAGTCATGAATATGTTATCTAGGTAGCAGTTTGTAGAAAGAAGGTCCGATATCACAGGATGAAAGAAAAATGGACTCTATATGGTCCACGAATATGTTAGCGTAGTTTGAGGTCATTCTTGTACCTATTGCCGTGCCGCTGATTTGAAGTTGGTAGTGATCGTTAAATTCGAAGCTGTTCAATTCGAGAACAAGTCTAGTCTTTTTATTTTAGACCCCTTTTTTTCGTTCACTAAAAGGGCCAATGCATATTATCAATATTGATGGCGGGGCCACACTACCGGTTCCTTCAGATCTTGCATCCCCGCCGACACGTGAAAGCATGCACTGAAAGCTCTCAGTCCCCACCCCGCCAGTACCTCTTTCCCCTGGTTTAACCCGGTAAACGTCGAGGATGGACGTTAAAAAAGCCGCCCCTGGTCCTACAACGGAAGGTGTAATACTAGACGCGCGGGGTCATCCCATTGTCTACTTAGGGGGAGTTGGGGGTGTGGCGTCTCTATCGTTGTCAAAATATAGTCTCGCTTCTTAAACTAGCACAATGTTCGCGTCAAGCAAAATCGTTCTCACTGTTTGGTTGTTGTGGTACTTCAAAAACAAAGTGCAGTAAAGGAACGCGAGACAAGGTATCTTGCACGTTGCCCATAACAACTTTTGTAAGCTTACGTGGACAAAGTGAAAGGTTCCGACACGTTACGACGTGAGCACAAGAGGAGAAACGTACAAGACGAAGGGCGCCATTACGATTTAAGTTCACTGCCAGAAGAATTTTTTGCTAGAACACCACCGCGCATGCGCAGAGAACAAACAGCAATAAACACACGAACATGCAAAACTAACCCGGCCTTCCACTCACCTAATTTCTATTTTGTTTTTAAACGGATTTAAACATGAGGAAAATCTCGTGAAACTAGAAGTTTTGTCAAATGTTGAAATTCCTTTTGCATGAGATGAAAGAAAGCTTCCAAATATTATAATTCCGCCAGGCTCCGGAAACTGAGACCCAGTGCCGGGATCATGGAACATGCTCGCTCGTAGCGGTCGCCGGGCATCTTAAGATATGGTTGACAAAGTAGGGTTGATGTGGATGTTCGCCTTGATTTTCTGACACGAGTTTTTACAAATAAATTAATTTTATTGAACTGTAAAGAACTTTTCTTTTGTTTATTTGTCTTTTTATTTGTTATTTTTTGAATATTAAATCGGGCGAAGCGCGTGAACTGGTTGACGTGTGATCGTGGCGCTTACCACCGCTCACCCTTGCCAATCGCTCAGCGACGTCACAAGATGAGTCGTGCATGGTTATCTCGCTTGGTTGGCGCGCCAAGTATGAATTAGGGAAAGACAAGGCATTTGATAACCGGTGGTCAATAAGGGTACCTCACTGGATTCCAAGAGATGGCAAACGCGTGAGGGGGAGACAGAAAATTAGGTGGGTAGTTGAGAATAAGAAGTTTGTAGGTATAACGTGGCAGCAGAAAGCACAGGACCGGGTTGATTGGCGGGACATGGGAGAAGCCTTTGCTCTGCAGTGGGCGTAGACAGGCTGATGATGAAGGCATTTGATGTGGCGTGCAGCGAACGGAAGCCGCAGTGAGCCACGTCGAGCAGGTCAACCATGCCTTAGACGAAGATGGCTAAATCGGCCATCACATGTTTTGGGCGCCTCTGTGGTGTGTTAACCCAGAGATTTATAGTTTCACGGAGGTTTTTCAGGTTTCCTAGAGACAACGGGTGAGCACAATTATTTGGGTGCATTATTTGAGCAAGTATTCACTTTGCATGAATATATGCAAACCCCGTCCTCTGCAAGCCTGACTGAACTGGGATAAGCGCAGTGTCGGTGGACTAATTCGTCACGACGACAGCCTACACGCTGCCCGCAAAATGCGTTTCATGGAAGGCTTGAATGCGTGTTCGTTCGGCTACACAGTTTCTTCATCTTTACTCTTTGGCATATAGTTCAAACGATGTGAAGCAATCATAGGCTCCTTCCTGTTCATGGAAATGCATGTAGACAGTTTTAAACTTTATGGGTCTTTACTTCTAGTACTGTCGCTGAAATACATGTAATGTACTCACTTATGCTTTGAGAAATCGTTTAACGGGAATGTCGCTGCAGCCAACGTTTTGACAAGCGATTTTTACTTCGTCAATGCACTGCTGCTGCCCTAACGAAGGCAAGTCAACTTGTGGAATCATTGTCTCAAGCGACATTTCCTGTTCAACTATTTCTCATCGCTTCATGCCTCCGTCTTCCCCTGAACTTCTGTCTTCGGTACTCTTGTTCCGTAAGAAAAATACGTGCGCCGTCAAAACAAACGCGATTGAGTAATCTATGACGTGGCCGGCTCGAGTTTGTTAATAATATACACATTGGTTCTGATATTCTGGGTTCAATGTTTGCTCATTATGTGCATATTTCAGTTGTGAAATAAGGCTGCTTTCGCAGATTGACACTTTCCCACTGGCGTATGTCTAAGTGTGCCGAGACGTGTGTTTAACAATAAAGATTAAAATTTTACTTGTGGTGATCGAGTTTCTTATTGGGAAATTGGTGAGGTTTAGTTTGTCCACTTCACAACACAGGAACACAATTAAAAACTAAATTAACGAATGGCCGCGTCGCCCGAGCGGCCAGCGGACCTGCAAGAGAGCACGAACACATGCGAAGTGGGGAAGGATAGCTTCCGTGGCAAATCAGTTTCGCGCTTTCCCTCTATTTGCTGACCTCACTAGTGACGTCATTAAAAAATTGTTTTGTTTGTGAACTATTTTTAGTTGGATATCCGACAGCCGCCAGTGGTGGAATCGGCGCTGCCACAGCGTTTCAGCATGCGAGAGCGCGTCCCATGGGAGGTATAGGGAGTTTCCGCCCCCTGATTCAGCGTCCCACTTACTGACATGTAAAGCTTTGCATTTCGTTACTAGTCTACTACGACATGAACGCTCGCTTGATGAAATGCTGTCGGGCCTGCCGGAACACGCAACCAGAAACGCAGGGCACGGATTTCTCGAGGCCGGGAAAATCGTGCGCATGTTAGCGCACCGCTCAAGCGCACTTCAACTGCGCCGGCTGTTCACGTTCCCGTAGTTCGAGGCACACGGCGTTACATATTCTGGTGACGAAACAGCTGGAAAGATTTCGAAAGCAATATGGTACGCGTAGTGCGCCAATTGCAGTACTCAGGATTCGCAGCGCAGGGAAATTATGACGTTTGGAGTTACCGAGATATCGATGGTAGAAGTGGGCACGGGCTCCGGGTAGCGCGAAAGCCCGAGCCCGACCCGGCCCGCGGGCCGGGATCGAGCGGGCCGACGTATTTTCACCACGGGCCCGGGCCGGGCTCGGACTACTCGGAGTTTTATCGGGCCGGGCTCGGGCCCAGCGCAAAGCGGCCGACTCAAGCCCGAAATATAGAGAATGAGCGGGAATTGTTTTCCAGCACGCATACAGCGCCTTTTCCGCGACCACCCTTTACCGCTTTTCCTTTCCATTGGCTGCTTTAGACAAAAGAAGAGCAGCTAAAGCACTGCCTCTGTTGCACTCCGACAAACAGAGAAGTAACAGCACCTGAGCTTGTGTCGGCGCCACGCGACTGTTCGCGTTAGATTTAAGGCCAAATCCCATATGAGTGAAAATGCACGCGACAGCGACGAGCGACCCGACGTAGATCGCCTTCGTGCAAGCTGGCGCTTGCATGGGCATACCCCATACACATGACGGCTTTGGCGAGCGAACTCCATTGTTGCTGGCATGAGGCCGCACTTCGTTGAAGCCGGTATCGTTGGACCGCTTGCTGTTTTTGCACAATTTGTAATGTGTGTATTAGAGACTGTTCGTGTGTCGTTTGATCATATTTGATATGCTCAACAAAATGCCAAATTATCAGAAAACGATGTTTTTTCGCAGCGAACCTTCAAAAAGCCGGGCCGGCATTGTGGTTTCGTACGTCGGGCCGGGCCGGGCCGGGCGGGCTCGCAGCCCTTTGCCGTCGGGCTCGGGCGGGCCTTCGACAAAGTCAGCGGGCCCGGGCCGGGCTCGGTCTCAGAAATACGGCCCGTGCACAGCTCTAATCGATGGGTCTTTATATTCAGAATCTATTTGAAACTGCAGAAGTTTTGGAACACGATAACGTGTGAGCAGGCAGAGCGCGCGCTATATAGCGTTGGGAAAGAAGGCGCCACATAAGTTGCGTGCAGCGCATGAACGTAAAATCGAATGGTTATTTGAAGCTCAGCCGGAGGAAGCAGAAGTTTGGTCACCGCAAAGGCAACGCGAAGCGAAAAAAGAATTGTATTTAAGCGGGTAAAAGAGGAGTTTATTCTGAGGCAAGCAAGGTCCTTATCAGTGCACAAAATGAAGCGACGCATACATAGGCTTGTACGTTGTTCGATAATAACTCGATGAGAAACAGTGAAAGCGAGAGGACCAAATTAAATTGTAGGACCTGCTCAATGCAAGGACACAATGAGCAAGCGCACGCTTCCTAAGTCCTGCCAAATGAGAAGCGAAATCGATCTCGAGACAGTTGTCACTAAGAGGAAAGTGCTGCGATTAGTTGATGCGTCAGGAACAACGAAAGGCAGACTGTTTCGCCTGTCTGCACTGTCGATGGAAGGAGCACTGTGGGCCAATCACCTCGAGAAGCGGCAGACGGTTTTACTCCATAGTCTCTTTGCGCCCAGCAGTCGGGATCCATCTCACCAACTTCCATTTGCTCTTGCTGTTTTTCTTCCGGTGGTACGGGCGGCTGTGGTGCAAGTTTTCCTGGCGGAGTCGGAGATGGTGGCGAGTGCACGACTAAAAATGGATAACCTACATGGCTATACACAGTGTTAACGCCCCTGTCGCAGACATTCCTACGCGGTTGAAAGAACACATCAACTTCTTCTAGATCGTACTCGATCGACGGACGTCTGGGAGGAGGGTTGGGGTGTCGCTCGCGAAGAAACATTACCAGATCTGACTTGTAGCTTTTCTTCGGAGGATCCGCAGGAGGGGTGCTGTCGCTTTCGGCTCATGTCCGGAAAATGCACCTTTGGCACGACATCGATGACATCGGGATCAGGCGGTGGAGGCGGACCACGTAGGGCAGATTTTGTAGGCTCCACAAACAGTAGTGCTGTGGGCGAGGTGCCCGGGACGGGCGTGGTAACGAGCTTGGACTTCGGCTCCTTCTTGCCGCAGATTTTGCGGTAACATTCACACAACCCCGGTATGCACCATGTACAATCTGGCGTCCCGATCTTTGGGAATCCCCAACCGTCGTCAGTGTAGTCTGGCGCCGCCGAATCCTCAGGAGCTCCGCCGGACGAGCAGTCGCCAATGGCTGAAGGATTGTCGTACTGGTCATCGGGTGAAGGGATGGACTGGTGCTGCTGGCGCGCGCGTAGTGCAAGCATCTGTCGAACCTCTAGTGGCGTCCTCGGGCTCTCTGTGCTAGTAGACTGTGGACTCCAGTCCTCTCCTGTCGCAACACGTTTAAAATCCAGAGGCCTTTTCGGTAGTTCGCAAGCTTCGTGCGACGCCGCCGTAGAGCTGCTAGCAACTTCCAACGTAGATGGTCGAGGCGCTGATCCTCCACCGGACGCCGATGGCGAACTCGCGGCCAGTCCGCCATCTACACTCGTGGCATCCGGCGCTGTCGGGGGAGCCTGGCTTGTACTAGGCACGCTTGCAGAAGGTGCGCTTTCTGGACTCCTGGAGCTCTTGGGGCACAGTTTCCGCATCGTCTGGATCGCCTTGTCGAAAGTAACCGGTGGTTTACGCGGCTTAAGAACTGGCGGGGCTGGAGGCTGTGTTTTCGAAGGCCCGGCCTCTTCGCCGCTGGGCTCACGATGACATGGTTTCTTCGGAGGAGTACGCCGCCTTCTCCGCTCCATCTGCTCCTCGACTTCGTCGTCAGCCATCACGGTGCTTGCTGTAGCGCAGCAAGGAACTTGTGCTGACAAGCTTAGCACCTCCAGTAGCACAGAAGCGTACGACAGCCTCGTTCTCTTATACTTATGCAACTGCTCGGTGCAAAATCTGTCATTTTATTTCATCGAGGTGCTATCAGCAAGATCACTTCGCGTCAACTGGCTTAGATATGCACGTGTGTTCATCGCATCAGCAACATGTTGCTGTTTCAGCGATGACGTTTTCACATTCTGCGGTACTTATTTCGCTTAGGCAGTATTTATAAGCTGTGGGGATTCTCTGGAAAAATAAATTAGCCTCAAAGGCATATGCTTCGCGAGGGTCTCACTGATAACAGCCTTTTTTGATAACAGCCTTCCCAAAGCAGTGGCTGTGGAAAAAATGCGGTATAAAAATAAACAGAGTCTGGCATAGGCATTAAAATTCGATGAAGGCACATTACTTGCAAATTGTAGGATAGAATGCAGGCCAAAATAAATAACCTTGCAATGATACAGACAGTTTGGGTAAATTAGTTTTTGTGCAGGGGAAAGCGATATTAGTCTGTGCGGTGAGCTATGTAAGAAGGGTTATGTAAGTAGTCGTGAAAACAACAATTTGCGACAACAGAAACAGTATGAAAATAGCAATTAGGGTTTTAAGTCCCAAAACCACGACAGGATTATGAGAGACGCTGCAGCGGAGGGCTGCGGGAATGTCAAGTACCTGTGGTTCCCTAACGTGCACATAAAGCTAAGCACGTGAGCTTCTAGCATTACGCATTCATAATTATGCTGCCACCATGACCGGGATTGGATACCACAGCTTTCTGTCAGCAGTCGAGGACCATAACGACAAGACCAGTGCGGCGTACAGACAGAGTATAATGGGCTAATATGCTGAAATATTCCTTTCGCTGCCAAGATTCTGGCTTGATAGCGCTAATCCAATTTAATGAGAGCGAAATTTGTCGTCGTAAATTTATATGAACCGTTTCGCACCAGCACAATGTCATCTACAGAGCGTTCCTGATGCCTGGACGATGTATTCAAGACAATCTCGGCTCTAGCCGGATGATAAGAGCTCTACAATGCGTGCCTACGCCGATCATGAAACAGCGGCGTAAAAAACCGAGGAACTCCATTTCCTACTCATTTGAATTATGAGCACGTTCGTTACATTGCCGAGAGGATAGCGTCTAAGTTTTAATGATATTCATTACCAATTGTGTTGGAAATGCAACGACACCAGCGGGTTCACGGAGGGTAAAGAAAAAGAAATTGCTATATTATGTTGATTTGGTACATTTAGCACTCTTCTTGCAGATCAAGAATCGCAGATTCTTCGTTTAACTTATCGTAAATATAGTGCCTCCGTTCCTTAAGGCGTGCTCGATAACAATCGGACTTGTGTTAACTAAGCAGCCGGCGACGTGTTCCAGGAAGTGCACGTGTCGCAGTTTTATCATGAAAAAATATTTTAAAACAACATCTCGACGTCTCTTTTTCTTTTTGTCTTTTTGCGCTCAACTATCGGTCTGCAAAACATTGGACGCCTCGTGCCACACGATCTGAAGCTTGTGCAGGCTGGCCAGAACAAATGAACGAATATCAAAAATTGGACGCGATGCTAATCCCAGACATAGGCGCCTTGTAGTGGCCCTCGCACTTCGGCGTTCACGTGCTCTGGTGTATTCTTTGAGATTACTTTGTGCATTCGTCGCACTGCCGCAGCGGATCTCTGAGGCCACCTAGAAAAAAGCGCTTAGCCGTTTCAGACGGCACCTATAAAGAACTGCTTGTGCGTGCATCCTATACACAGAACAATATTTCGAGGTACTCGATAATATTTTTAGGCAAAAATAGTGTCAGAATACGCTGATTTGTTTGTGTTATAGTAAACAATTTGGTTGGTTGGTAACAACTTTATTGATAATCCTGCGGAGCTTTTGCCGACCGAGCCTGAAGTCTCCCACGTAGGGACGTCGAGGTCTTGCCTCACCGCCGCCTCGCGGGACTTCTGGAGTGCCCAAAGTAGGTCGCCGAGGGTGGGGCTGCGCAAGGCAGCGGCCCACCGCGGCGGAAGGGTTCCGGAGTTAGCACCTCGCGGGTTTTTGTAACAGTCCCAGAGCATGTGAGTTAATGCGGCGACCTCAGTGGGGCAGACCTTGCATATATTTGTCGGGTATGTATTCGGGTAGAGTCTGTTACACTGTGCGGGGTTGAGGTACGTGCGTGTCTGCAGTTGTCTGAGGGCCGCCGCCTGCGTCCTGTTCAGCTTGTCGCTGGGTGGAGGAAAGGTTCGGCGGGCCAGGTAGAAGACCTTGGTAATTTCATTATAGCTGGTCAAGCGGTCTTTGGTGTTGCCCCATAGAGGACGGTCGCCGGTGCGGTTCGCGAGCTCGCGCGCCTTGGTGTGTGCCGTCTCGTTTGGGTTGCGTTGAGTCTCTGATAGCTCTCCCATGTGAGCCGGAAACCACATGAGCCTTGTTTGAAATTCTACCGCCTGATAGACTTGGCTATTGCGCAGGATTTGGACCGCTTCTCGCGAGATCTATCCTTCGGCGAAGTTTCTGACCGCTTGTCTCGAGTCGCAGATGACGGTCGTGCACGTCGGAACCGTGAGTGCGAGCGCCACCGCCACTTCCTCCGCTTCTTGTGTTCTGGGGCTACCAGAGTCTACCAGCACGAACCTGTTGCTTCAACTTGGGCTTCACAACACGCTCAGCGAAATTCAGTGTTGAATATAATCACTTAGTCACTTTGCTGAAGTCACTTTACCTTGTTCAACGAGTAGTTCGACGTGCCGGTTCCGGCAAGTCACTACAGAAGTATGTTTTTTTTTTTTTGCTCAAAATCAACATAACGGAGAGTGTATTCGCGCGGTATTTCTATTGTGAGATTTCAGTATATTTATGCAAAAACAGATCAGGAATGACCTGAGGATAAGTAGATATTTAATTATGATTTCTATAGGATGAATTACAATTCACTGAATAATTGTCTATAGGAATAATCAAATTCATTGCTTCGCCGTTGAGGTGAAAGTGTGACTTTTTTGTTGAAGTCGAACCTTTACTTCAAAGGATACAGAATGTCCACTGCAGTGGACAATAATAATAATATCTGCGGTTTCTCTTCCCTCTCCCCCGCCCCCCCCAAAAAAAACGCTGGGGGCGAGGCACAAGCATTATTTATGTATGTTCGTCCATGCGTTAATGTGTGTGCGTGTATATGCGCACATGCCAAATTAAAAAAATTTTGGGAATACCATTAACCCCCTCTCCCCCTGCCCACGCCCCTGCGTGGTACGTATTGTGGTACATATTGTGGTACTTCATTGTGGAAAAGTAAAAAAACACGCACTTTTTGAGTCAACACTCAAGTACACTTTACACTTTCCGCAAAGATATGTAGTCTTGCGCTGGCAGTTGCTCATCATACATCGTTGAGTAGTAGATGCTGGCGGGGCAAATGACTGAAATTGTCATAATGCGCGTCCGCAGAAACCGAACTTGCTTTGACAGGTGGCCTTTGTTTCGTTGTGGCAAAATCTGCTCGCAGTTCCATAGAAGGATTGACTTCTTCAGCTGTGGTCGTTGATTCACCTTTTATGCGCCCAACTACCACCTAATGTTTGAAGTGGCTGAGTTGCATGTTGCATTCTGCTACAAGGCTGTGGTACAAAAGTCATGCGTTCACAATGGTCAAATCTGTGAGATGAAAAATACTTTGTTTGGAACATTTATGACTTGGTACCTCTTGGTACAATGGTACCGTTTGTGCCATTCTAACAAAGTAATACTGCATTATAAAATTAAAGGAACATCAGTAACCACGAATATGAAGCCTGAAAAAGCGAGAGTCACATAGCATACAAAACACGCGTCACATGAGCAGTCACTTTGCCACCATGCATGGTGTCCACTACAGCAGAGATATTGCAAAACTTGTTCCGAAAAAATTATCTTCACTTCGCTAAGGCGCAATATTTATAGCTCGTGGCTACGAATGCTTCTTAAATCGTGTCCGTACAATAACACACAGCAATGCACGATTTCATCTGAGTTGTAAGAAAAAAAAATGTAAAGAACTTTACTTACCCGCCAGAGCAGGAGTCTGCCATCCTGAGCAAGAGTGGATGAAAACCCGATAAACAAGAGACAAACTAGAGTGCAGCTTGTTACTCCTACCATTAAAAATCACCAGGCCTTCGCGGTACACGCAGCACAGTGACAGCGAAAGCTGGAAGAGCGGCCTTTCTAGAGATCGTTGCAGACTCTCTTGGGCAACGAATGCAAGTACATATGCAAGGTACCCACTGCGCCATAAATCATCGTAGCTTCCATGAAGTATCGAATCACCCTCTCTGACATTTTTCATCATTCTGCGGGGAACAGTGGTACCCGCTGCACACCTGCAACACACATCTGTAGTTTGTCGTGTGGCTGCTGACGATGAATAATCATGGCTGAGCCCTTTGTAATAGGTTGGGAGCATTCAGCGACCCACTTGTTGATCAACTGACATCGTGTGACGCCTGGCTGTTATTTTACTCTTCTACGATGCTATATTACAAAATTTAGCGCGATTCGTTGCCCGACATGACACATGTATAGGGTGTATTTTTTAGAAAGTGTCAGAGCCACCAGCGTGGCCCTGTAGTAGAATACTCAACTGCCACGCGGAGGGCCGGAGTTGAAATGCTGTGCCAATCCTAGAAGTTTTTTTTCTGACTTCTTTTTTTCTTATTTCCCGTGAGAGCGGTTATGCACAACGGCGGCGGACAACTACGGCGCCAAAGTCGGCTGTTGTGATTTCAATACAGCTTTCGCTGTAAAAAAAACACCTTAAAAAAACTGTCAACAAGAACACATCATGGGAATAGATGTTACGCGAGGCGAATAGCAACGTACTGACTACGGCGAATTGATTTATACTGACGTCGTTGTTACGAGGTGGACTGACGTCATTGTGCATATCGACTATAGCGTTGTGCGTGACGTGGGCTGCCCGAGCACGTTCACTCCAAAGTGATAGCTAATGCTGGAACCGCACGTACGCATCCCAAGGTGCGCCGGAGCGTGTCCACGAGCGTAGCTCAGGCAACGTATATGTAAACTAGTCGAGAAATTTCCACAGAACCCCAATGTCAAGAAGTTGGCGACCCGTTGCCACCATCGCCACCTACTTATGGTGGGAAGACGCAAAAAATAAAAATAATATACGGCGCCACAACAGGAAGCGATGTCGCGCATTTACGCTGCATGGCGCGAAATGTCATGTCATTTTTTTTAAGTGCTACTATTTTACTTGGTTTGGTAACTACTGGACTTTTTCTTTTTGCATCTTCACGGCTCTCTAACAGTCGTATACGAGAGGAAAAAATGATGAACAAGAAGGATCTGAGAAATAAACATGCTTTTTTGGTCCAAACAGGGTACTTGCGACATACAGCGAAATACTTTGTAGATGAAAAAGAAATATCACGATACAACGCCTCACGAGCGCATTGTCACAACAGTTGAAGAAACTTACGTTGCCCAATCAAGGAAAATCACTGGAGAGAGACAGCCGCCGTGAAAGGATCACTTTGGCACTCTTACACAGGGCAGCGTTTCTTCCTTCAGCATGCCGATTTCTACGTCACGAAGAGCGAGAGCACGCCGGTAGGCCGTGTGGCAGCGAAAACAGTCAGCAGTCACAGGAACGGTTATCTAGAGGTTCTTTGAGCTAGTTTTGCTTACTTAAAAAGTCACGCCAGTAAACAGCACATAAGCAAAGAAATAACCTTGGGATGATGTGCGCGAAGTCACTGCAGTAAAGTAAGCGATGCCTTGTTGACCCGACAATGCACCGATCTAAACACACGGCCACACTAGCAGCCTGCCTATATTCCCCACTTTTCTGGCGATCGACAATAACGTCACAGTTTCGCCGCGACGCCAAAGCAATGAATGCGACAGCAAGAAATTGTAATGTCAGTCGAGGAACGAGAAGCAGCTCGATACTTGCAGCGCGCCCACTGAAACACAAAGAAGGACAAAAATTACTTAGCGCAATACAAACACGGCACACATGGAAGGAGCACAAGGGACAAGCGCTACTTGCAGCTGTTTATTCCCTAACGTCGTCGTCTTGAAACATATATATACCTTTGGCACATGCGCATACGGGTACAATCAGAAAACAAGAAATGAAGATAACAGATTTCCTATAGCATATACGTGTCGATGAAGCTAAATTCGTTCGAATGCAGAGTGACAGAAGGTTCGCTAACGCACCCCCCCCCCCTCTTCTAAATGAAAAATGCCTTCAAATGCCTGTATTGCGCTAAGTAATTTTTGTCAGTATGCACCAACTAGGCCCCCAAAAAGTCCTATTAGGACAAAGAAGGACGCCCGAAAAGAACGCACATGCATACACAGGACAAGCCTAAACTAACAACTATCGCAGTTGTTACATCCTTGTGCTTGAGCAACGCGCTACATGTGTGGACTTAAAAGAACAGTCTGTTGGGCGAGTTGGTAATGCATTATGTGGAAAACTGCGCGAAAAACGTGGACAAAGGAAGAAATGAAGAACACAAGCCTTTGTGTTGTTCGTTTCTTCATTTGTCCACGTGCTTCGGCGCAGTTTCCCACAGAAATTGTGGACACTGGAGAATCAGATGCTCTTAGATATTCCTTTTTTTTTCTTTTAAACTGCGACGCGTGCAGTGACCCCTTTGCGCCTCCTGCCACACGGAGGCGTCTGACGCGAGGCGTACCTAAAGTTAGGTGTGCCCGGTGGTCTTTGTTTTTTTTTTCCTTCCACATTACGAGTGGGTACAAAAAGGGGCCACTGTGTCGTGCCCGTTTCAAGGGCAGTTTTTAAATTGAGAGAAAAGGTAGGAACGTTGCGTGATAGAAAGGACGCTCAAGCTCCTCCGAGATTTGCTCACCACACGCGGTAAATGATGTATATAAATAGCTCGCTGTTATTTCGCCGGCGCATGCATGGCGCATGGCTTTTTTTTTCTTTATTGCAATGTTAATACATTATATATACCTATACACAAAAAAAAGCATGGCACATGGTCGAGTTGTCTAACGCAGCGCCTAGGAGAGCGGGGGGTCGGTGGTTCCAATCCCCGCTCGCGTGCTTCGGAATTTTTTCTTTTGCTTTATTTTTTGTGCCTTTTTACATATACACGTACATATAGATATCCGGGACATGACGGCGACGTCATAAATCAGCCGTCATTGTTCATAAATTGTTATCGCAATAAAAATGAGGCAACCAAATATTTATCCAAATACCAGATAAGCCGTAGAGCAAATGGCCAGTTTGATTTCTCGTCCTTTAAAAAAAAAACAACACAAAATCGAAAAAAATATTGCATTGATTTCTCGGTTATCATTACTTCTTTCCCCCCTCACCTAGTAGCGCTTCCAACAAGAGCGCACTCGAACAGGGTAGGGCTCAGAAGGAGCTTCGAAAAGTGAAGCCCAAACAGGGTCAAGCCGCTTGTGGCGTTGGGAGCGGTAGCCTGCAGTATGTCGTCGTTTGAGAGTTGCGCGCAGCTCCACCGAAGTGGTGCAGTGGTAGAATGCCCACTTCCCACTAAAAAGGCTCAGCTTAGAATAGCAGCTGTGGATGGTGGATTTTTATTTTTAGTTTCTTAAAACTAGCTTCAGTTGCTGCGTATTTCTACAAAAAAGTGACCTGAAATGCGAAGTGAAATAGAAGAGATTGACAGTGAGCGTAATTATTCGCAGCGCCACCGCACGGCATTCAACAAAAACGCAAAGTATGGCCTCCGATATTTTTGCGAATACGTGACCCGAAACGAGCCTTCACATATTGGAAGTTACTGTTTGTGCAAGGCGTAGCGATTGAAGCTAGTTTTTTGTTTTTTTTTTAAAGGAAACAAATGCAGCTATAACAAGTGACACTAAAAATAAAAACCCACCATCTACAGCTGCGATTCGAACCCGGGCCTTTGGAGTGGGAAGCGGGCATTCTACCCCTGCACCGCTGTGACGGAGCCGTTAAACCACGACACATTGCAGGCTACCGATCACAAAGCCACGACGGGCTTGACTGTTTAGGCTTCACTTTCTGTACATTGGAGCTGCGGCCGTCCCGAGCACCCCCCTGTTCTAGTGCACTCTACTTCGAACCTACACCCTGCGGTGATGTCTGTAGTAATAGGTTTTCGGCCGCTTTTCGCGCCAACTTTCGTGACCGATATGAATTCACCTTGGCTCAGGCGCGCCTCGCGAGGAATGGTGGTTTAAACCCACACGTCGAAACGTGCCGGCGTGCTCTCACTCCAAGCAGGCAGAAATCGGCGGCTGACACTTCATGCTGAGCTGCTTATAGAAAGAGAGTCGCAACGTGTGCTTGTTAGCTCATGATTTGAAGCGTCTGGTTACAGCGCCTGCTCCACTCGCTGACAAGATAGTATACGCACCTTCCTTGTATCTTCTAGTAAACTTCCTAGTAAACTTCGCGCCAGAATCGTGACCGCACGAACACGAAGGAACACAGACCGGACGGGCGCTCACTTACAACTGTTTATTCCTTGACGAATACAAGCTAATAAATCCACTTTTCGCGAACGCATGCGAAACGTGATTCTGCATTCGTCTACTTAATTACGCTATCAAACAGCGTCGAGATACCCGCAATTCTGATTCATGCATGTTAGTTCTCTTGTCCGTGTGCCGACTACGCCCTAACGCCAGGTACTTCTATTGTTCACATAGCTTCACAAAGCGTAATATAGGCTCGAACACCTATACACACCCACACAGCCTTGTATGTCAAATCTGACTTGATCATCTGCGTAAGTTTTAGCAGCATTATTGTTGCGGCGTGGCTGAGCACCTGTCGTCCTCCCGATTGTACGTAATGAGTAGGAAAATGGCGCATCCGACTTCTAAGTATTATTATGACGTAGTAGATGTTATTTCCCAATCCGACCTCGAATAGTCCTCAAAACTAGTTGCTCCAAACATTAAAAGAGCAAGAAACAATCGCTGCGAGAGTCATTTTAGGGGTAGTATTGAGGATTAATAACACAATAGTCAAGATTTCTGACCAAAAAGGTATAATCCCGATTGTTTGATCGTAGAACAAAGAATTCAAGTCTGGAATGATTGCACTAATGTTCAGTGCACATCAATCAGTACAGGCGCTAAATGCAGATACGGCATCGTGGCTTTTTGGGGAGTTCTGCAAAATGATGCCCGCAGCAGGAAGCAATAACACTTTCGCCGATGCCCGCTATTTTGCTTCTTCAGCCACCTCGTCCGTTTCCATATCTTCACCAATCCCTGGTGGGTCGGGGTGCGGGGACCCCGGCGTCTGCTGCGTTGGCGGAGGCTTATGCACATCGACGACAACGGAACTTCCTGTCGATTCCCCGTGCGACGGCATCGATGTTGGTAGGGGCGGCAATGCTGCATCCATTGACGCTTCTCCTTCGACATCAGAAACGCTAATGCGTTCCCGCACTTCACCACGGAAACGAAACATTCGGAACAAGGTGTCATCAGGAGGCATGAGGCCTTCTTTGACGTCCTTAAACGTCACTCGAGGAGGACTGCGGGCCTCACTACCACCGGCATCTTCCGCGAAACCGGCAACACAGGGCGTCGTCGTCCCACGATCCGCTTTTGGAGGCACTGGATTGTCCGACCGCGGAGGGGAGTCAACAGGAGACTTGTGCTGCGGTGAAGGAGTCCTCTGGCGAAGACACGACTTCTTTGGAACCGTTAGTGGCGCCGGAGAGTAAGCGCTCGAAGGCGACGATGCTTCATAGGGCGACGAGGTCTTTCGGCGCACGGACGACCTCTTGGGGTCCGCTTCCTGCTTCTGGGACGAGGTCCTGCAGCACAACTCAAGAGGCGACGGCGTTCGTTTGAGCGCGTCGAGCACGGCTGTTCCTACTTGCCGCATCGGCGATTTCGATGACGACCTAGAGGAACTTGAAGGTGACTTCGAAGAAGCACGCTGGGTCCCAGTCGACCGTGAGGCCCGCTGAGCGCGCGTAGAAGTAGTCGCGTCCATTGTCGGCGAACGCTGAGGTTCCTCCTCATTGCTACCGCTGTCGCGGCCTTTTGACTTCTTCTCACGACCTTCGGGCGACTTCTTCCGCCTTTCTTTGTCGTCAGCCATTAAGTCGTGGGTTGTGCAACGAGATACGAAGGCAAGTGTCCGTAAAGCTCGTATGCGCTTCACCTATGCGATGTTCTGTCGTGTGCGCAACGAATGAAATGCGCTTCATGGTTGAAGAAGATATATACATGGCGTTTCAAGTCGGTTACGCACATTTTAGTATCACTATAAATCTAATCTCTGTACGTGCCTTGTAGCACTGCTCATAGAAGAAGCGATTGTTCATGACCCCAGTAATCCTACAACGCGGGTGCAGATGAGGCCACTGGTCACACGTGACTTGTGGCGATCGATGCTTCACGTAATTGTTTATCAATTCAAAATATCTGTTTACGCTGACAACAAAAACCTTGCAGAACAGAAGTCTTCACGAAATATTAAGATATACTCGTTCGGTGTAGACACAGCACAACGAATAGATCCACGAGTGATTCAAGATAAGGTCTCTTTCCACTGACCCTAGACATGGTGAAAAATTAGGGCGCACATGCAGTTCTTGTCTGCTGTTTAATCTTGCCCGCGTTGTTCTTTTGTTCTTCCTATTCTGTGTTTTTTCAGTAAACTTTCAGTTGTTAGTATGCGCTTGTGTCGGCCGTTTCTACTTTTGTCTATGTTTTTCGCGCGGCTTTCACATAATGTATATCGTTGGCTATGTGACGGTAAAATTTCGCTTATTGCGATCAATCTTCCGTGTGTGTTCAATGAACAAAAGCGCGTGGGCGGCAAATGCTATGTAGAATTTCGCGAGACTAGAAGAACTCTTCACGTATTGGTTGCCAGAGCTGGGTTATATTCCTTCAATTCACTGGCTCAATTCGCTTCCACGAAAGATGCATGTCGTTGGGGCCCAAGCGCATTAACACTAGTGTTCGTCGATTGAAGTGTACTTTAAAGAAGCGCAGATGGTACAAATTAATTGGCACTCTACCGCTACGACCTCCCTCATAATCATAAGGCGGTTATCACACGTAAGAACCCATGGATATTCTTACTATTACCATTGCGAGCAACTTCTTGCTTAATTAAGACATTGCACCTGGTATGTTCTTATTCATGCACTGCTTTCTTTCCGCGCCGACCGTATGGTATCGCTAACTGTTGCGCGAACTGTAGCGGTCTACATCCTACGCTGACTATGTCATGGTCACTTGCTGCCCGAAGGGTAGTGTCGTGTTTTTTCCGTAATATCTCTGAGAACGACCCGCATTTTAAAGCGTTAAAGAGCTCGTTCCGAAGAAATTCCGGTGTCGCCATCGGTGTCGTTGGTTGTGAGCAATAAATCATCATCTTTATGAAATAAATCATAAAAAAATCACGCCATATCCACGGAATGAATGATGATAAGTGGGCGAAGCTGGAGAGGGGGAGATCATCGGTAAAACCGTAACCCTCCCGTGAAATTTCGCCCATTACATCAAGAAAGACGTGAGACTGTGTGCGTATATACAAATCAACTTTTATTTTGTTCTTTTATTTTGTTCGTCTACTGTCTACAGCCACCTGCTCCGTCCGGTGACTCGCTGCGAAAGAGGAAGCAGTCAAGAGCGATTGCCTTTTATTACGTCAGTCACGTGCGAGTGACGTCATCATGAAGGATGGATGGATGGATGCTATGAGCGTCCCCTTTGTAACGGGGCGGTGACATGTCTGCCACCAGGCTCGAAAAAAAAAAGCTTCTTTGTTTCATGTTGGCCTGATACCTTATCTACATTGATTAAATCTATGTTAATATACCAAAAAATATAAATTGACGGTCTATCTCTCTGCCTCTTAAGGCAGAATGACCTTATTTTTCCCCCATTATTTATTTTTGTTCTTTATCTCTACTTTTCTGCCACCAATACTCTAATCGTCTCTTACTTATTTCTATCGCGGACGTGTTCAGCTTTCCATTGTTGTCCCTAAAACCCAAGGCTTCATGTAGACTCGTGTCCACACGTATACCTGGGTGAATATCGCCACATTCAATCAGTACATGTTCCATCGTTTCCTTAGTTCCCCCGCAGCATGTACATTGTTCTTCTTCGTTACTGAATCTCGCTTTATAACTACGCGTTCTAAGGCAGCCCGACCTTGCTTCAAACAGTAAAGCACTTCCCCTTGAATTATCATAAAACCTTTCCCTCCTTATTTCGTTTTTTCCCTTTCGGTAGTTACTCAGAGCCGGCTTCTTTTCCATCGCTGCCACCCAATAAGTCCTCTCCGCCTCTCTGACCTTCCGCTTAATGCTCCTTGTTGCCATATCGCCCGCACTGCTAGCCGTATATTTACTGGTGAGCCTCCTAGTTCTTTTTCTCCACTGCGTGTCAACGCTTTTTCTATACAAATACCTGAAAACCTTCTCAGCCCATCTACTCTTCTTCATTTTCCTCAGCCTCTGTTCGAATCTCATTTTGCTCTGAGCTTCCCGCACTTCAAAGCCTGTCCATCCGATATCACCCTTTACAGCCTCATTTGTCGTCTTCCCGTGAGCGCCCAACGCGAGGCGGCCCACCGTCCTTTAATTTACATCCATTCCTGATCGTACCTCTGACTTCATGCACACCACTGAGTTCCCAAATGTAAGCCCCGGGACCATCACACCCTTCCACAGCCCTCGAAGCACCTCGTACCTATTGTACCCCCATAAAGCTCTGTGCTTCATAATTGCAGCATTCCTCTTTCCCTTTGCTACCGATGCTTTCTCTTGTACCTCCATATATCTATCCCCCTCATTTATCCATACTCGGAGGTACTTGTACTCGCTTACCCTCGGTATTTTTTGGCCCTGTATAAAGACCGCATGGTCTTCGTGATCATTGAATACCATCAATCCACATTTTGTTGCACTATATCCTAGTCCTAGAGCCTCACATTCCCTTCCGCATATATCTGCCAGTCGCTGTATATTGTCGCGGGTTATAAAACACGGGGGCTTTATTTAGAAAGGCGTACGGCGTGTCGTACTCCAAGATAGCGCTGAAGGCGTGCAGCCGCCAAGAACGTCTTCTTTTTCAGTCTTTTCCGCTGCGC
This sequence comes from Rhipicephalus sanguineus, assembly GCF_013339695.2. Taxonomy (NCBI): domain Eukaryota; kingdom Metazoa; phylum Arthropoda; class Arachnida; order Ixodida; family Ixodidae; genus Rhipicephalus; species Rhipicephalus sanguineus. The sequence goes on from NC_051183.1 coordinate 94,235,140, forward strand.
CTCTCGAGCGCACCGGTTGTCTTCTTTGTCGTCGCCAGCGTATAGACAGACACAAATATGGACGCGGCATTACCCTCCCTCCAGAGCGAGCATCGTCTCGATGCTCACGAAGTAGCAGTCGATGCGCAGTTAGCGAGTGGGCGGTCACATCACTCAGAAAAGTACGGCTTCATGCGTACCACGTGCACTGTCTCAGGCAGATGCTGGCGGCGCTTTGAACAAGAAGAGCCGTCAGGGACGACTTCGTACGTGACGTCGCTAAGGCGGCGCAGAACCTTGTAGGGTCCGAAGTATCGGCGCAGAAGTTTCTCCGAGAGGCCTCGCCGTCGTACAGGGAACCAAACCCAGACTCTTTCCCCGGGCTTAAACGTGACGAATCGATGGCGGAGATTGTACCGTTGAGCGTCAAGTTCTTGCTGGCTAGTTATTCTGACGCGGGCAAGCTGTCTTGCTTCCTCGGCGCGCTCAGTGAAATCTGCGGCGTCCGTCTCTGAATCACCGTCATGAGGCAGCATAGCATCAAGCATCGTAGTTACGTCTCTGCCGTGAATCAGTGCAAACGGTGTCATTTTCGTTGTTTGTTGGCGTGCCGTATTATACGCGAATGTGACGTACGGCAAAATCCTGTCCCAATTCTTGTGTTCCACGTCAACGTACATGCAAAGCATGTCGGCGATAGTCTTGTTCAGTCGTTCCGTAAGTCCATTTGTTTGTGGGTGATAAGCTGTCGTCTTCCTATGCGCTGTACCACTGAGCGTAAGCACAGTGCGCAACAGCTCGGCTGTAAACGCGGTACCTTTGTCTGTTATCACGACCGCGGGAGCACCATGTCTCAGCACGATGTTCTCAATGAAGAACCGGGCCGCTTCAGCTGCAGTGCCGCTCGGAATCGCCTTGGTCTCGGCGTATCGGGTGAGGTAGTCCGTCGCCACTATAACCCATTGTTACCGCTGTCCGATGTTGGAAATGGGCCCAAAAGGTCCATGCCAATTTGAGCGAACGGAGTTTCCGGTACTGGAACGGGATGTAAAAGCCCAGCGGGTTTGACCGGTGGTACCTTGCGCCGCTGACAGTCAATGCATGTTCGCACGTAATGCTTCACCTCCACTGCTATTCTTGGCCAGTAGTATTTTTCTTTGATACGTGTCAATGTTCGTGTGAAACCGAGGTGGCCCGACGTGGCTTCGTCATGACAGGCTTGCAAAATTTCTTTGCGGAGGATTTCCGGAACTACCAGCAGGTAGCTTTTGCCTGTTGATGAGAAATTCTTCTTATAGAGAATTCCGTTACGCAAGCAGAATGCTGATAAATTTCTCGAAAACACTCTCGGCGCATTCGTGGCTCGTCCATTCAAGAAGTCGATTAGTGAGTTGAGCTCCGGATCGTCTTGCTGTTGCCGGGAGATGACAGCCGCATCGACAACTCCTAAAAAGCCTGCGCATTCATCATCCTCTGGGCTCGGTAGTTTAATCGGTGATCTTGATAGGCAATCGGCATCTAAGTGCTGCCTTCCCGACTTGTAGACTACGGTCATGTCGTACTCTTGAAGCCGTAAGCTCCAGCGTGCCAAACGTCCAGACGGGTCTTTCATGTTGGTCAACCAACACAGGGAGTGGTGGTCGCTTACCACTTGGAAAGCGCGGCCATATAAATACGGGCGAAACTTTGCAACTGCCCAAACGACAGCCAGACACTCCTTCTCAGTTGTTGAGTAGTTGGACTCAGCACGGGACAAGGTTCTACTAGCGTAGGCAACTACTCTCTCCGCACCATCTTGGCACTGAACAAGAACAGCGCCGAGGCCCACATTGCTGGCGTCTGTATGGATGGCTGTTGGTGCATCCTCATCGAAGTGAGCGAGTATGGGCGGAGTTTGTAGACGATGCCGCAACTCGTTGAACGACGCTTCTTGCTCTTCGCCCCATACAAACGCAACATCTTCCCTTGTGAGGCGGGTGAGTGGAGAGGCGATGTGCGCAAAGTCCGCTATAAATCGCCGGTAATAGGCACAAAGACCCAGGAAACGTCGGACCGCCTTCTTATCTACAGGCCTTGCGAACTTTGCGACGGCTGCAGTTTTATCTGGGTCAGGCTTAACACCTTCCTGACTGACCACATGCCCCAGGAACTGAAGTTCTTCGAAGCCGAAGTGGCATTTTTCTGGTTTCAATGTGAGTCCTGCGGACCGTATGGCTTGAAGGACAGACAGCAGCCGTTTTAGATGTTCTTCAAACGTGGCCGAAAAAACAATCACGTCGTCAAGGTACACAAGACACGTTTTCCATTTCAGACCGGATAGAACGGTATCCATGAGCCTTTGAAATGTGGCCGGGGCCGAGCATAAACCGAAAGGGAGGACTTTGAATTCATAAAGCCCGTCAGGCGTCACGAATGCGGTCTTTTCTCGGTCACGCTCATCTACTTCTATTTGCCAGTATCCACTTTTAAGGTCCATTGACGAGAAGTAGCGCGCATGCCGTAGCCTGTCCAAAGAGTCGTCGATCCGTGGCAGCGGATAAACATCTTTCTTCGTAACGTTGTTGAGCTTACGATAATCAATGCAGAAACGCAAGCTGCCATCTTTCTTTTTCACGAGTACCACCGGTGATGCCCAGGGGCTTTTTGATGGTTGGATCACATCATCCTCTAGCATCTTCTTGACCTGCTGCTGTATGACCTCACGTTCTTTCTGAGCGACGCGATATGGGTTCTGTCGGATGGGTCTTGCTGTCTCTTCCGTGATTATACGGTGTTTAGTCAGCGGCGTTTGACCCACTCGTGACGTCGAGGAAAAGCAGTCCTTGAACCGGCCAAGAAGTTCCATAAGACGACATCTTTCAGTGGGCGTTAACCTTGGGCCGATGTCGACATCTGGTGCCTGCAGTGCTGTACGAGCCGTTGCTTCCCCTTGCATAACAAGGCACTCGTAAGAGTAGTCGAGTTCCTCGAGGTATGCCACAGCAGTGCCTTTGCCAATGTGCCGGCGCTCGTTCGTAAAATTGGTAAGTAGCACCTCCGTACGGCCATCAACTAAGCTGACGATGCCGCGAGCGATGGCAACACCTTGACGGAAGAGAAGGGCAGTTACACGTTCGGCTATGGCGTCTTCATTACACTGCACGCTGCAACTGACGGAAACAAGACTACATGACAGCGGCGGCACGCAGACGTCTTCGTCTACCACACGTAACGCCCTGGGATCTTGGTCTGCATCCGAGGTCACGGGATTGTCAGAGGCAAATGTTATCACGCCTTCACGTATGTTGACAACGGCGCCGTACTCCCTTAAGAAGTCCATTCCTAGTATCAGAGGTTTGCAGCACTCCGGTAGGATCACGAATGAGGCTACAAAAGCTCTATTCCCGATCGTGAGTCTTGCTGTACATTTGCCTGAAGGCGTCATTACCTGGCCTCCAGCATTTCGAATATAAGGGCCCGTCCATTCCGTTCTGACTTTCTTGAGTTCGCCTGCCAGTCGCTCACTTATAAAAGAAAAGTCTGCGCCAGTGTCGACTAAGGCCGTCACTTCAAGCCCATCAATTGTCACGGTGAGGTCGGCAGTCACAGTTTTCTCGGCGTAATCTTCTTGTTCGTCGTTCTCACGTTGCGGCAACAATGGGGGATTTTCGGCAATTCGAGGACCTGCAACCTTCCCCCCAGAGGTCGCTGCTTTCAGTTTCCCCGCCGTGGGCTGGGAGACCGACCTCTAACGGCGTCAGCAAAACTACGGCGACTCGGTGAAGCAAAACGAGCCGGGGATGGCGAGCGTGTCCGGAAGGTAGCGGAGCTCTCCTGCCGGCCAGCCAGGTCGTCGTCGATGGGGGCGCGGCTTTCACAAAACTGTCGGCGCGTAGCAGCAGGTGCACTTCCGCGGTACCCAGCTGGACGATGGGGGCAAAAACGGTAAATGTGCCCTGGCTCTCCACAATTGTAGCACAGTGGCCGACGATCCGCAGTGCGCCATATATCCGTCTTGCGCAGTTGAGGTCGCCTTATGGGATCCTGCTGGGCCCAGGCTGCAACAGGTGGCGGTTGGCGGTACTGCGGCGCGGGCATGGGCAACGGTCGACGAACAGCGTCTGCATAGCTGTATGCGTCCGGCTGGTACGATAGTTCTGGAGCCAATGGACGACGTACAGCGTCGCCGTAGGTATATGCGTTAGGCTGGTACGACGCATCAGGGTATGGCTCGGGAGAGGCAAACGCTTGGCGAAGTTCCTGGCGGACGACTTCAGCGACGGATGCAACCGTGAACTCCTGCTGCTGCGGCGATTGCGACGGCGATGTGCACCTTGCGTTCTCCTTTGCAATCTCCTCGCGCACGATCTGTCGAATGAGTAAGCGTAGAGAACACTCATCGGTCGCAGTGAGTGCTGCGGCACCTGCAGGTGCACCGGTGGCTCGGCGATCGCATTGATGGTACCGTTGCTGCAGCGCCCGCTCTATTGCGGTGGCTTCCCTGATAAACTCGTCGACTGTTGTCGGCGGATTGCGCACGAGACCAACAAACAGCTGTTCTCTGACGCCTCTCATGAGATGGCTTAGCTTCTTAGCCTCGGACATGTTGGGGTCAGCGCGGTGGAACAAACGCACCATATCCTCGGCAAACATGGCGACGCCTTCATGTAGCTGTTGGATGCGTGACTCAAGAAGGCGTTGCGCGTTTTCACGTCGGTCTGTGTTGCCGAAGGTATCGCGTAACCGACGGCAAAACTCGTCCCATGTTGTCAGAGTTGCCTCGCGGTTTATGAACCACGTCTTCGCACCGTCTTCAAGGGCAAAGTATACGTGGAAGAGCTTCTCGTCGGGGCTCCAGTGGTTCGACTTCGCTACCCGTTCAAACTCCTCAAGCCAGTCTTCCGCATCTTCGTTCGGGCGGCCGTGAAATGGTTCGGGAATCCGAAGATTCTGGACCGTTACCTGCGTAGGGCTTCTTGAAAACGCCATTTCTTGAGCAGGGGTGGCTGTCGGCAGCGGGGGTCCTTGTAAAAGGCCAAATTCTGGTCTCAGACCTTGCAGGCGACGGCTTGAGCGGTGTACAGGCGTCTCCACGCGTGGCGGTCTCGGGGGGCTGGATGCAGGGCTGCTCACAGGAGTACCGATCATGAGGCGATGGTACCCAGCTCCTCCACCAGTGTCGCGGGTTATAAAACACGGGGGCTTTATTTAGAAAGGCGTACGGCGTGTCGTACTCCAAGATAGCGCTGAAGGCGTGCAGCCGCCAAGAACGTCTTCTTTTTCAGTCTTTTCCGCTGCGCCTCTCGAGCGCACCGGTTGTCTTCTTTGTCGTCGCCAGCGTATAGACAGACACAAATATGGACGCGGCATTATCATCTTGACTGTCCGCAAATAAGACAATATCATCAGCATAAAATAGACCTGGAAGCTTATGCTCAACCATCGTGCGGACCTGTTTGTGTGACAAATTAAATCCAATGTTGCTACCTTCTAGCGCTTTTTCCATCCTCACCATGTACAGCATGAATAACAGCGGGGATAAAGGACATCCCTGTCTCAGCCCCTTGCTAATTTCAACTCTGTCCTTGCTACTTATTCCTTCCCATTCTATACAAACTGTATTTTCTCGGTATATTTCCCTCAAAAGCTGTATACAGTCGTCACCTATGCCCACTTCTTCCAGTATATCCCACAAAATTTCCTGATTAACGTTGTCATACGCCCCGGTAATATCTAGATAAGCTACGTACAAGGGCCTGTTTTCTATTTTCGATATTTCTATACACTGGGTAAGAACAAACAGATTATCGTCTAACCGCCTGTCGATTCGAAATCCATTCTGAAGTTCTCCCAAAATATCATTTTGTTCTACCCACGCTTCTATTTTTAATTTTACTGCCTGCATTGCCAACCTGTATAGCACCGATGTAATGGTTAGCGGTCTATACGAGAGAATGTTATCCTTTTCTCCCCTGCCTTTATAGATTAAGTTCATTCTACTTTTTCGCCAACTGTCTGGTATTTCCCTCTCCTGTAAGCACTTTTCTACGGCTTTCAGCAGTGCTTCTTTAGTGTTATGTCCGAGTTCGTTAATGAGGCTGACGGGAACCCCGTCTAAGCCCGGTGTAGTGCGCTTAGGAATTTTTCCTTCAGCTTTCTTCCAATTGAAATTCTCTAGTACTACATCTTCGTCGGTTGCACTCCTTTGCGTACTTTTACTCGCCGGAGGAATCCCCTGGGTGACCTTTTTAAACGAATCGGCTGTTATCTTTCGGATGTAACCTAGCGCTTCATGCCCTTCCAATTGATTTCCTCCTTCATCTACCAAACGTTGTTGTATTGTGACAGACTTCCTACCTAGTGCTTTTAGGTGGCCCCAAAATATCCTAGGCGCGGTCTTCTTCTTTTCGCGAATCTCTGTCATCCAGCGATCACTTTCACCTTTAATTTTTGCCTCGACTAATTTCTGCACAATGGATTTTTGTTCTAAATATATTTCCCATATTTGGTTGACTTAGTCCTGTGGCCGCTTCTCCTTTTTTTGCTTGTCTGTGCTCCCGTGATGCCTCACGTCGCTTCTCAATCGCCTCCCGGATTTCTTTGTTCCACCAACTTTTTGGGTTTCTCTTTCCTTTCCAACAAATAGTTTTCTTCTCTTTTTCCATTTCTTTTGTGATTATATGTAGCAGCTCACTATACTTCCAGTCTTTACCTGGTAGTTCGTCTACTTTTTCCTCGACTATTGCGGCTATATTTGTTATTTGTTTGTCATTTAGATACAAGCTGCCAAACTTTGATTCTATGTTCTTATTATCAGTTTTATATCCCATTTGTAATATTATGCGTTTATGATCACTACCCAAGCTGTTAATGCCTTACTCGTCTATTCTCATCTCTCTAAGTTTGTCATACATTCCTTCTGTCATGAGACAATAATCAATGCTCGATTGCCGGTTTCCGACTTCCCACGTGATCTGCCCCTCACACTTAGGCCCCACGTTAACTATCTCAAGATTATGCTGCTCGCAGAGATCTAGCAATAACTTGCCATTTCACTATCTCCAGATTCTTTTCTCTGCAGTTATTCCCCGTCCACAAGTAAGCTACACCTAGCCACGTTTTCTTTCCAACTACTGTGCCCGAAACACAAAGGTGCTCTGAACACGTCTGCTTCACTCTATCCCATTTTGTTCTGCTATGAATTAGCATTCCAACACCCCCACCTCTCCTTTCTGATGTGATCCTGTTACATCCTTCCCAGATATAATTGTCAATATGTGGTGGCTCTTCCAAGTCTCTAAGGTGTGTTTCTGTAACCGCATAAACACCTATCTGTTCCTTGCTTAACTGCTCCTCAATTTCTAACCATTTTGCCTTTTTTCTGCCACCCCGCATGTTTATGTAATTAATTGCAACACGCGCCTTCTCCCTTCTTTTACCTTTTCTCTGGTTTTTCGCTATACTGCCTGTCAAAGAGTTCCCCTGGTTGTTTTCCTCAGGGTGTGTTCAGATAAGGGCAGACCTAGGGGGGTCCCGACTATTTTTTTCTTTTGCACGAAATTTTTATATGAGCTGCGCAAATGTCTCTATAGAAAGGAATGAACCTTCGTTTTGCGGAAATTGTCACGGATTTCTAGGAAAAAATTCGCGTTTCACAACAGGTGGAAAAAGGCAATTCTGCAACTTTCAGATTTCACAAATTTGGAGGCCTACACTAAAAACTTAACGCATTGTGGATATCAGTGTTAATTTTCCGTAAATCTTCAGCAATAGTGCGATCGGCCTACGGAAATTTAAGTTTGTGTGACTGACAGTACATTTTTGAAAAATTGCCCAACTTTGATTTTGGAGCGGCTGCCTGTGGCTGACCCCGCATTCAAGGGTCTTTTTTCGCAGTTTTCGCTAAAGCGCTGAAGCTGAAAATATTTCTCGCAAGTCTACGAAAGGTTTTTCGCTAATTAAGCAAAACGTTATGCGACTACACTGCATATTTATTTCGTTATAAAATCCCGAAAATGCCATAATCCCAAAACTAGCGAAAATTGCAACATTTTAGGGTTGTTTTAAAAAAAATAATCATCAGCGATTTTTATGAAAATGATGGACTATACCCGGCCATGACTGCTAAATATTTTGCTGCAAAAATATGTTGCATTATTTTGTTTGAAGTGAGAAAATTGAGCTTATTTTAATACCCATGTATGGTCTTAACATCAATGTGTGGCGTTCTTATAATAAAATAAATTTAATAGACATATTTAGTTCGTAGCTCGCTTTTCTGGTTTTAATAATGACGATTGACCCAGCTTGTGTCTTTTTGACCGCTTTGAGTCACAGAAAAGCTGAGCTTGAATTTTGAGAGCTCCCCTGTCTGTGTCCCTACCAGTACATTGAGGCAGCCGGCGCCCGAGAGCGCGTACAAATGAGAGCTCGTGGTGTAGAGTGCAAATTTTTCTGCACGTCAACCATTTTAGTTCACATCATACCACCTGTCTAACGCAAAAGTGATTTAACTAGTATTTCCCTAACAGTACGGGAAAATGTTATTGTTGCGTTAGTGTGCCCAATTGCTCGCTGCTGGGTGGTAGAGAAAGGAGGCCCGAAATGTGAGGTTCGCGTTTGTTTCTTTAAGGAAAATGATTATAACTTGCCCTAAGACTACTTGAGGGCCATATTTCGATGAAAATCCTGCAAAGATATCTTCCTATACTTTATTAATAATAAAAGCTTTCGTGTTACCATCTTCAACTGCGTACTTACCCTGATTTTCTTCCATCAAGCAAGGAAATTTATGGACTAGAGTTGGTTACAATAATGTACAGGTGGCTCGAGCATTACCATTGTATGGGAATATTAAGACCGTTGCGGTCTTAATATTTCGATGAATTTATCATTCGCAGAAACGGGTTGAGATGGTGGGAATGAGGGAGTTATGAATCTACAAGAAGCACGTTCATGTTGCGCAATAAATAGTTTATTCACGTCACCTAGAATGAGTAATATCCATTCGGGCAATCAAATTTTGCACACTGCAGATTCACAACTCCTTCCACTCTGTGTCTGCGCACCGCGCTACGTACAGGAAATTCCCTTGGTCCGATTTCATGTGTTTGCACATGTGGGTTGCCTGAATACCTTGAACCCGTCTGGCAAGTTTCCATTCTTCCTTCTTCAGTTCTCTGAAGGCTTCCACTTCACTCTTCTCCATATGCAGCAAGAAAACCTTTTTAAGTTTACTGGCTACAATAGTAACAAAATCACTTGCGCACTGAATGACCTCGGTGGCGGGTGAACGCAGGTTATGTAGTGTGGCTTGTTGTTTCACAAGGCCACCGACGCCGTCGCAGGCATTTTTGCCGTGCCCGGTTGCCGAAAAAAGCCACTTGGTTGTCTACATTGCAATTCGTGCAGTTGGAAGCGGTTCTTAAAATGGGCAGCTGCTCCATCACTCACAAGTGTTAGTTTCGTGTAAATTGGAGCATAATCTTCAATGTGATCCTTGATTTTTCTCAGGGCCTAGCAAGCATGTGCGGAGTCGTGGCAAACGACATCGCTAATTATTGCGTAGTTCCATGTCGACTTTCTTGTCGATACAACGCAAGCAAAGATGCTAACTTGCGTACTTTGCCAATGGTAAGGTTGTACTTCATCTGGGAGTACGATGGACGAATTTTCGGCAAAATCAAAGTGGAAAACAATGGAACCCTTTTCACAACACTGTTTTTCATCGTGTATGGTATTTGCTTGCGTGCGCGTGAGGTAGTTATGAGGGATCCATTTTATGGTCACATTTTGAAATTCCTTTAGGAATGCTGGAGGCATCATGGTCTTCTTTATTAGTTCACCTGATTCCCAATTAAGTAGCAAATACAATTTCTTCGTCCGGTGCTATGCCAAGAGTTCCCAGGCTGAGACCATTCTTCACAGGACATTGTTCGCACTCGCCTAAGAAGCATTTGGTGCTAGGCTGCGTGCACACACAGAGCGCCTGCACATCATCAGTCGACATCAAAGACCCCGACGCATTTTTGATCCCAATAAGGCATAGTTCGAAAATTTCACAATATTCCCATACACACCCCTCCCGATGCGGTGAGCATTTGACCCATTCTGGGCGCAAAGATGTGAATTTTGTCAGACCAACCGCTGACAGCGGATTAGCAAGTTTGTAGACTGAGTACGTCTCTCGTAGCCACCGCGTCATGAAACGCTTCGAAATAAATTCGGCTTTTCCATCGATGCGCACGCGCACCACATCTTTCTTGTTTGGACTCTGTCTTGAACAGTCCAGCTCATCTTTTGTGTAGTATTCGAGGATTTTGTTGGTGTCTGTTTCACTCAATTTTTCTTTGCAGTACGGCTCCAAAAGGCTCCACACACTTAGCTATCTTCCTGGCCTTTAGAATCGCGTGCTTCGTTGCCTCTGGAATGAAGCGTTGCACCTCTTTTATTGTTAGGCTCAGATGTATCAAGGATAGCAGACGGCAGCGCTCTCGAAAAGATGTGCACTTGATGTACGCTGTGTGTAGGTTTTTCTTCTAGCTGGCACAGGCGCAGCAACTGAATTGTGATGGAATGTCTTTAATACCGTATGCTGTGCGAATTCCGCATCGAATGTTTCTTACAGCAGCTCTAGTAATTTCATTTGCCTTGCGCTTTGCGTACGAGAGTCTCTTCCCTTTCTTTACACTCCGAGGAGGTTTTAGTGGCGACACTGCTGATGGGGCACCAACGACTGCCTTAATGCTTTCCATAACTTCCTCTGTAGTCTGGAAACCCTCATTGGACTGACTGGATTCCTCTTTCATATGCTCAATGTCTTCCTTAAAGTTCCTAAAGCAATTCTGGCACACAAAGTGCGATTCATGCACTCTGAGCGCTGTGTCAGCTTCCAACACTTTCTTTATGTTACGTCTGTACAGCCACTTGTGGCTGTACGACGATTTATTTTACACAAGGAAACATGAACACGTTAAATAGCGCAGCTTAGGCGTTGGAGTCACATATGGCTAACGTTCGACACCAGAATGACGCTCGTGCCACAGCGCCAGTGTGTCGCGCGCGCACTTCATCGTCGTTGTCTTCAAGCGAGACATGTCAATTCTTCCCCCCTTATACGAAGTCTCCATAGCGGTCTGGAGGCCGCCTAACCTCTGGTGGTCGCAGTTGCCGGGTGGTTCCTGCTTGTGACGTCGAGGTTGACGGTTGCGAGGGAGTCTTGTCTGGAATGTTGAGCGAGTCAGGCCGTTGATCAGCAGAACTCGACGGCGTCTCTTCTGACGTTGTGTCCGAGAAATCATCTGCTACGCTCCAATCTGTCGGTGATTGAGTTGTGTGTCCGGTCTGGCTCGTTTTCCTCATATGGTTGAGGTGACGCCGAACTTTTCCGTGGTTGCTTTTTACAAGCCAGGATCGTGGTCCGACGCGGCGCAGTATTTCGCCTTCAATCCAATCTGGCTTTTTCAAAAACTGTCGGATGAGCACTTTCTCTCCTACTGCGAAACGACGGGATTTCTTCAATGTCTCCTGACTCTCAGGAATTGGTATATCCGTCTCCCGCTTTAGAAGATCGAGAGGACATAGAAGCTCTCGTCCAAACATCGCTCTCGCCGGAGACATTCCTGTCGCAGTGTGAATGGTTGTGTGCTGCCGATACAGGAATCTTGCAAGTCGGCACTGTATGGACTTGTCTGTATCTCTCAGGAGTGCTCTTTTCAGCTCTGCCACATAGCGTTCTGCCTCGCCGTTTGTGGCAGGATGGTAAGCTAGTGATGTTGTAGCCTGTATGCCATTTGCCGTATAGAACTGCCTTATCTCGTTGGAAATAAAGGCTTTTCCGTTGTCGGAGACGACCTTTCGGGGAATGCCAAACGTAGCAAAGATGCTTCGTAGCACATCGATGACAACCGCGGATGTTGCTTGCGTCACGTGCCGGACTTCCACCCACTTTGTGTGTGCATCCACAACAACCAAGTAGGTGCGCCCGAGTAGTGGCCCCGCGAAGTCAACGTGCACCGTGTGCCATGATGTCTTGGGACGGTCCCAGGAGGGAATAGGAGCTTTGGGTGGGCTCTTCTGCGTTGAGAGGCATTCACGGCACTGTCGCACCGTTTCTTCGATCACCTTGTCGATTCCGGGCCACCATACGTAGCTCCTTGCGCACTTCTTCATGGCTACCATGCCTCGGTGACCAGCGTGCAGAAGTGCCAGAACGTGGGATCGTGCTGAGCTCGGTATGATCACCCGTGATCCAAGTGTCAGGCACTCGCGATGAAAGGCTAGTGCGGTCGCTCGTCGTCGGTAAGGAGCGAACTCATCTCCAGTGAGTTTCTCCACTGTGCCATCCTGCACTGCCTTGTACAACCTCTGCAGGATGCTGTCTTCTTGTGTCAGACGTGCTATCTCTGTAGCAGTGAACGGAGGTCTCGACAAAGCTTCGAACAATAGTACGTCGCCTGGTGGCCAGGGTTCATCGAGACGTTCTGGTAGTGGCAATCGGCTCAACGCGTCTTCGTTTTGATGGTTCTTGCCATGCCTGTAGACGATGTTGTAGTCATAGGCCGACAACTTGATGCACCATCTGGTCATCCGTGGTGAGAGTACTTGAGCCGTTGGCTTCCCTGGACCCAGTATGCCGAGCAGCGGTTGATGGTCTGTGACGAAAGTCACCTTCCTTCCCGCAATATACTTGTGGAACTTGTGTGCTGCAAACACTACAGCAAGGCCTTCTCTGTCCAACTGAGCATAATTGCGTTCCGCTGTCCCTAGCGTCCGAGATGCGAAAGCGATTGGCGCCTCTCTATTCTGATCATCACGTTGAGACAGAACAGCTCCTATGCCATACGGTGAAGCGTCGCATGAGACGAGAAGCTCCTTCTCTTCGTCATAGTGTGCCAGTACGGTCTGAGTGAGAAGCAATCTCTTCAGTTTATCGAATGCTTCTTGATGCTTGGTCTCCCATCTCCACGTGGCGTCCTTCTGAAGGAGCTGGTAGAGACAGCTGGCAATTGTTGCCCTGTTCTTCAAGAACCTGTCGTAGAAAGCCAGCATTCCAAGAAATGATTGAAGTGCTTGCTTGCAGTTTGGTGCTGGAGCCTCCATTATTGCTCGAACTTTCTCTTCGTTGGTGTGGACGCCTGTCTCGTCAATTCTGTGTCCCAGAAAAGAAACTTCTCGCACTGCAAAACAGCACTTGTTTTTGCCGAGACGAAGGTTGCAATTGCGTAGCCTCTTCAGACCTTCTTCCAGTCTCTCGGCGTGTTCCGTGGCGTCTTTTCCACTGATGATCACGTCATCTAGGTATGTGCAAACGCCTGTGATGCCAGACAGCATAGTCTCCATAAAGCGTTGAAAAATGGCTGGAGCTGCAGAGATTCCGAAAGGCAATCGTTTGACCTTATAAAGCCCTTTCAGCGTGTTCAGGGTCAATATCTCTGCTGTCTCTGGCGTTACGTGAAGTTGTTGGTAAGCTTGTGCCAAATCCAGGGTGCTGAATACCTTGCCTACCCTCAAGTGGCTAAGGACTTCATCAGTTGTTGGAAGTGGGTAGTCGGCCTTCTTGGATACCTGGTTCACTGTGCAACGGTAGTCGCCACATATTCGCAACGAGCCGTTTTTCTTTCGAACAAGTACGAGATGTGTTGCCCAATCCAAATGCTGCGCAGGCTCGATTATGCCTTGACTTTGCAGTCGATCCAATTCCGCTTCTACAGCTGACCGCAGTGCGAAAGGAACTGGTCGTGCTTTTAGAAACTTTGGTTTCGCTCCTTCCACGAGTTCAAGTTGTACCGCAGGACCGACGTGTCCTGAGATGTCCTCGTAGAACACAGACTGGTACTTGTCTACAAGCTTCGAAACAAGTTTGTCGTCTGATACGTCATTGATGCCCGTGATCTATATACCCAGATGAGGAAACCAGTTTCGTCCGATGAGGTTACAACCTGCTCCTTTGATGACAACAAGCGGTAGTGTGAAATTCTTGTTCTTGTGCGCTACATCCACCGTTGCACATCCGAGAACTCGGAGGGACTGGCCTGACCATGTGCGTAGGAGAATGTTGTCCGTTTGAAGCCGTGGTGGGTCATCTGTCCACGTAGCTTTGAACGTGGCCTCACTGATGAGTGTGCAGGCTGCACCCGAGTCGACTTCGAACTTCAAGGTCTTGCCATGGATGCGTAGTTGAGTCATGACCTTCTGCGTGCAGGACGCGTCGATTAAGGTGTTGAGCTCGTAAAGTGCCATGTCTGGTGAATCCTTTGGAGTCGTGACTGGTGCTGAGGCCACTGTCGAAGTTCCTTGTCGGGGACATTCGATGTTGTTCTTGTTTGTTCTTGCCTCTTTCCGCTTTTTCAGGCAGGCCTTTTCAATGTGTCCGCGTTTCTTGCAGTAGTTGCAGGAAGCTGTCTGAAACTTGCAAGTGTCCGGACTATGCTGCGCGTCGCAACGCCAACAGTGTTGTTTCTTCCTTTGGGCAGAGGCACTCGAGTGACGTTGATTTTCTCTCTTGCAGATACTTGTGCAGGCTTCGTGAATCTCCTTGAATTCCGTTTTCACGTTTTTCTGATCTTCGACGGCGTTTTCAGCTCGCAGTGCAATGTCAAAGGCTCTCTTGAATGTCAAGTCCTTTTCTGCGAACAGCCGTTGCTGGACCTGCTCGTTCCGAAGACCGCAAACGAAACGGTCACGCAGCATTACATCAAGAGGCAGCATTGTTGGATTCGCCACAGCATCTACGCTTGTTCCAAAATTGCAATCTGCTGCTAGCTTCTTGAGCGCTGTTACGTAATCACTGACCGTTTCGTCATGCCGTTGGTCACGACGTTGGAAGCGTGCCCTGCAGAAGACCTCAGATGGCTGTGGATCAAAGTGCGCCTTGAGCATCTCGACTATGTCATCGTAGCTCACTTGGTTGGGCTGCTTGGGTTGAACGAGGGCGCAGACGACGTCGTAAGTCTGTTCCCCGCATAACGTTAGCAGATGAGCACGTTTCTTGGAAGCGTCCGTAATGTCGTTATCCTCGAAGAAGAACTGTAGCCTCCCATACCAGGATCTCCAGGAGCCGGAGCTGCCGCTGAATTCGGATAGCCGACCAAAGTCAGGCGTCGCCATCTCGTTCCGTTCCTTGACGTCGGTGAAGTGCCGGTGAGTCCAGAGTCTTCCTCGTCGCCAACTGTTACGTCTGTACAGCCACTTGTGGCTGTACGACGATTTATTTTACACAAGGAAACATGAATACGTTAAATAGCGCAGCTTAGGCGTTGGAGTCACATATGGCTAACGTTCGACACCAGAATGACGCTCGTGCCACAGCGCCAGTGTGTCGCGCGCGCACTTCATCGTCGTTGTCTTCAAGCGAGACATGTCACTTTAGATTGTCAATTCCCAAGTCTTTGACACTGCGGAAATTCCTTTGAAACCTGATCTTCCGCTTGTGTCTCTTTAAGTAGTCGGCGCAGCAATTTCGTTCAGGAAACTTCGCCATCAGAACTGTGCCACAGTAAGGTCTCTCGGTGACACAGTAGGTTACAGTGAGTATAAGGTACAATCACTTTGGGGTGAAGGTAGCGTCCAAGGAAGTTCTTAGTGCAATAACGAAAGTTCAGTAGCCGGATCGCAGCTGATGTCTTGACACCAGGGTTTACGTGAAGAGAGCTGCATGCAGTGTGCTTCTTACTTACTCCGCAATCTCTATCTTATCTGCTTACGAAATAACTTATTATTAATAATAGAGGACGACACTAGAGTAACTACAATGTGATGAAAAAACTGTATCATTGACACACGTAGAAAACAACACGACTTCTTTGTTAGAGTTCACTATCCAGACTGACATATGGTCTACACCCAAAAAACTGCTTTTCAGGTGTGAGGGGAACGCTCTCTCCTGTCTGGGTCCGACCGTTGCAGGCGCACCGCGGTGCGTCTCGCATTTCACGACGGTCATGTGTTCTCCGTCACAGGTTCTCGGAGTGCTTGGCTGTTATACGTACTTTTGTTTCCCTCTCTTGCGGGTGGCATTCAATTACGCTCTGGTCTTGCTGTACGCGCTCTCGCGTGCCTGCTGCCTCAATGTGCCGTAGTATGGGTACAGACAGAGGAGCTCTGAAAAATTCAAGCTCAGCTTTTCTGTGTCTCAAAACAGTCAAAAAGACACAAGCTGGGTCCATCGTCATTATTAAAACCAAAAAAGCGAGCTACGCACTAAATATGTCTATCAAACTTATTTTATCATTAGAACGCCGCACATTGATGTTAAGACTATACATGGGTATTAAAATAAGCTCAATTTTCTCACTTCAAACAAAATAATACACCATATTTTTGCAGCACAATATTTAGCAGTCATGGCCGGGTATAGTCCATCATTTTCATAAAAATCGGTGCTGATTATTTTTTTTAAAACGACCCTAAAATGTTGCAATTTTCGCTAGTTTTGGATTTATGGCATTTTTGGGATTTTATAACGAAATAAATATGCAGTGTAGTCGCATAACGTTTTGCTTAATTAGCGAAAAACCTTTCGTAGACTTGCGAGAGATATTTTCACCTTCAGCGCTTTAGCGAAAACTGCGAAATAAGACCCTTGAATTCGGGGTCAGCCAGAGGCAGCCGCTCAAAAATCAAAGTTTGGCAATTTTTCAAAAATGTACTGTCAGTCACACAAATTTAAATTTCCGTAGGCCGATAGCAGTATTGCTGAAAATTTACAAAAAATTAACACTGATGTCCACAATGCGTTAAGTTTTTAGTGATAGGCCTCCAAAGTTGTGAAATCTGAAAGTTGCAGAATTGTCTTTTTCCACCTGTTGTGAATCGGGAATTTTTTCCTAATAATCCGTGATAATTTCCGCAAAACGAAGGTTCATTCCTTTCTATAGCGACATTTGCCCAGCTCATATAAAAATTTCGTGCAAAACAAAAAATAGTCGGGACCTCCCTTGGTCTGTCCTTATCTGAACGCACCCCTCATTACAAGCTACCCTGGGCACCGAAGGGCCCGCGTGCCCCCCAAAAAAGCTACTGTGCATCCTGCCAGTCGCCAGCCCACCTCATGACCAAGCCTCTTATCGAAGTGATTCTGTCTCTTTGGAAACCGCCCCACCTGTACACCTCCCTGTTTATAACCACTACCTCGAAGCCCTTCTCTCGACTAATTCGCCATATCTCTTTGTTTGCGTCGACAACCGCTCTTTGCAAGTTGATATTCCTCACTGGTACTTCCGGTATTGTGCATACCACTATCTGCCCCTGAGGGGAAATGGCGCGCATGTCATCGACCCCTTTCGCCAATGTGGTCGCTAGTTCGGCTGATTCTTCATTCAAGACGTCGTTTAGACCTCCCGCGATTATCACGCGGTTACGTCCATTAGCCTTAGTTGCGAGTTTTGCGCTAGCTTGTCTCATCACTGATCCCAGCCTATGTCCAGGGAACTTCCCTATTAAAACTCGTTTGTCGCCTCTCACCCTTTCCTTGACTGCTTCTTCGCATCTAACTAAATTCGAGTCCCCGGCGATTATCACGTGCTGCGACTCTTCTGCTGGACCGTCCCGCACCTGGCCACTGCCTCGGTTATTAGCGCGTGCCACTGCTGCTTTGTCCCCTCCCCTTCACAAAACTACTTCGCGGAAGCTGGGTCCTGTGACCCTTGCACCTGTCTTTTCCAAACCTGTTTCCCCCTTCGCGTCTGCCACTGTGGGGGTCGATGCCCCGCTGTTCCCCCTGTCGCTTGCTTCCTTGTTCACCATGACTACCTTTGCTAACCCCTCCTCGGCTGACTTAAGCCTTTCCCCCGTAGCCATCGTTTTTTCCCGCTCTGTCGCCAACGCAATCTCCAGCTCGGCGATTCTTACCATGAGCTCATTCTGGGCAGCCATCATTATTTCTATTTTTGCTTCTAACTCGCATTGCTTACACTTGGTGTCAGCTCCCTCTGTCTTCTCATCCGTACAAGCCTCTATTTTCGATCCCATTCCGCACCCTGTACACTTTACGGTCTTTTTGACCATGGCTAGATCGTTCACACGGTGAATTAGATACACCTAAAGTCAAATGGTATCACAAAACTCCGCAAGCATGCTATACTTCAAAGCACATGTGTGCCTTTCAGCCACGTGGTGAACGAACAAAACTAGCGTCACTAACACTAGCGCCACCTGCTTAGTGAGTCATGCAACTAGGTGGTTACGAACCGGTCACAGAGGAAGGACAGACCCACGACGTAGCAAAGAAGAAAGAACACCACACAGGCGAACACGCACGAGAGTCACTCGTCAAGGTCGTCTTGTTCTGCTCCTGCATACCAGAACTGCATACTAGCTCGTGAGAAGCGCGAGTTCTGGTATGCAGTAGAAGAAGATGACGTTGACGAATGGTTACAAACCGGTCACAGATGAAGGACAGACCCACGGCTTAAGGAGCTTCGCCCCTAAAAAATCTTAGGTTCGAGTGAGTATAGAACCCAGGCCGTCTGCGTGACAAGCAGGTGTTCTACCACAGAGCCACTCTATTGTTGGAACTGCACTGAAGTTAACTTTAATGCTCCACAAACATACGCGTCCTGTGTACAGGTGTCACAGTACGAGATGTAATATCGCAGCAAAACGGGGTACAAGCGTATATTGCCATCGGGCGTCACACCATGTGAACTGCATAAGGAGTTGGTGGTTTAAGGCCGGCCACCCATTACAAAAGGCACACACATATTACTGTGCGTATTCCCTTGCGAACACGTAGTGGGTGCATGGCAACTTCGAAAAAGCATCATCATCATCATCATCATCATCAGCCTGTCTACGCCCACTGCAGGGCAAAGGCCTCTCCCATGTTCCGCCAATCAACCCGGTCCTGTGCTTTCTGCTGCCACGTTATACCTGCAAACTTCTTAATCTCATCTACCCACCTAATTTTCTGTCTCCCCCTCACGCGTTTGCCATCTCTTGGAATCCAGTCAGTTACCCTTAATGACCACCGGTTATCCTGCCGACGTGCCACGTGCCCGGCCCATATCCATTTCTTCTTCTTGATTTCAACTATGATGTCCTTAACCCCCGTTTGTTCCCTGACCCACTCTGCTCTCTTCCTGTCTCTTCAGGTTACACCTATCATTTTCCTTTCCATCGCTAGCTGCGTCGTCCTTAATTTAAGTTGAACCCTCTTTGTAAGTCTCCAGGTTTCTGCTCCGTAGGTAAGTACAGGTAAGATGCAGCTGTTATATACCTTCCTCTTGAGGGATAGTGGTAGATTACCATTCATGATTTGATAATGCTTGCCGAATGAGCCCCAACCCATCCTTATTTTTCTAGTTATTTCACTCTCATGGTTCGGCTCCGCGGTTACTACCTGTCCTAAGTAGACGTACTCCTTTACAACTTCCAGTGTCTCGCCACCTATCGCAAAGCGCTGTTCTCTGCCGAGATTGTTCCACATTACTTTAGTTTTATGCATAATAATTTTCAGTCCTACGCTTCTACTTTCCGTATCCAGTTCAGTAATCATGAGCTGTAATTCGTCTCCCGCGTTACTCATCAATGCAATGTCATCAGCGAATCGTAGGTTACTGAGATACTCTCCATTAACTCTTATCCCTAACTCTTCCCAATCTAGGGCCATGAAAACCTCCTGTAAACACGCGGTGAATAACATTGGAGAGATCGTGTCTCCCTGCCGTACGCCCTTCTTTATTGGGATTCTGTCGCTTTCTTTATGGAGGACTATAGTGGCTGTGGATCCGTTGTAGATTTCTTCCATTATGTTTATATAGGCTTCGTCGATGCCTTGATTCCGCAGTGCCTGCATGACTGCTGATGTCTCCACCGAATCAAATGCTTTCTCGTAATCTATGAAGGCTATGTATAGGGGTTGGTTGTATTCCGCGCATTTCTCTATCACCTGGTTGATAGTATGAATATGGCCTATTGTTGAGAATCCTGTACGAAATCCTGCCTGGTCCCATGGTTGATTGAACTCTAATGTCGTATTAATTCTGTTAGCAATTACTTTTGTAAATAGCTTGTAGACAACGGACAGTAAGCTTATGGGCCTGTAATTTTTCAGGTCCTTGACGTCCCCTTTCTTATGGATCAAGATGATGTTGGCATTCTTCCAAGTTTCTGGTATCCTCCCCGTCGAGAAGCACCTCGTATACAGGGTGGCCAGTTTCTCTAACATAATCTCTCCACCGTCTTTCAAGAGGTCTGATGTTACCTGATCCTCACCAGCAGCTTTGCCTCTTTGCATTCCCTTTAGGGCTTTCTTTACTTCTCCTGTCAATACTGGTGGGATGTCAGATTCCTCTGCGCTATTACGCCTTCTTACGTTATCATCCTGAATGCCTCGGCTGCTGTACAGATCTCTGTAGAACTCTTCCGCTACCTCAATTATTCTATCCATATTGTTTGTGACCTTGCCTTCCTTGTCCCTTAATGCATACATCTGATTTTTGCCTATGCACAGTTTTGTCTTCATAGCTTTGAGGCTTCTTCCGTTCTTTAGAGCATGCTCAATTTGCTCCATATGTTACTTTCTTATGTCGGCTACTTTACGCCTATTGATTAACTTCGAAAGCTCCGCCAGCTCTATTTTGTCTGTTGCATTTGAGGCTTTCATAGCTTGACGTTTCTTAATGAGATTTTTCGTCTCTTGGGATAGCTTACCAGTGTCCTGTCGAACGACTGTACCCCCGACTTCCACTGCACACTCCTTGATGATACTAGTCAGATTATCATTTATTGCGTCAACGCAAAGGTCGGTTTCCTCGGTTAAAGCCGCGTACCTATTCTGAAGTGAAACTCTGAATTCCTGAACTTTCCCTCTCAGAGCTAGTTCATTATTCGGCTTCTTGCGTATCAGCTTCTGCCGTTCCTTCCTCACGTCAAGTTGAATTCTAGATCTTACCATTCTATGGTCACTGCATCGGATCTTGTTAACTACTTCCACGTCCTGTACAATTCCCGTGTGGCCGCACATTATGAAGTCTATTTCATTTTTAGTTTCGCCATTAGGACTCCTCCACGTCCACTTACGAGTAGACCGTTTTCTGTAGAAAGTATTCAAGATGCGTAAATTATTGTGTTCTGCAAACTCTACTAGTAACTCCCCTCTGGCGTTTCTAGAGCCGATGCCATATTCCCCAACTGCATGATCTCCAGCCTGCTTCTTGCCTACCTTTGCATTAAAGTCGCCCATCAGTACAGTATACTGTGTCTTTACCTTACTCATTGCTGATTCTACGTCTTCGTAGAAGCGTTCAACCATTTGATCATAATGGCTGGATGTAGGCGCGTAGGCCTGTACCACCTTCATCTTGTACCTCTTATTAAACTTAATTACAATACATATCACCCTCTCATTAATGCTATAGTATTCCTCTATATTGCCAGCTATATCTTTATGAATAAGGAACCCCACTCCTAGTTCTCTTCTGTCAGCTAAGCCACGATAGCGTAGGACGTGTCCGTTCTTCAGCACTGTATAAGCCTCCTGTGGCCTTCTAACTTCACTGAGCCCTATTACATCCCATTTAACACCCTCTAATTCTTCGAATAGTACAGCTAGACCCGCCTCACTAGATAAAGTTCTAGCGTTATACGTAGCCACATTCAGATTCCAATGGCGGCCTGTCCGTGCCCAGAGATTCTTAGCACCCTCTGCTGCGTCGCAGGTCTGACCGCCGCCTTGGTCAGTTGCTTTGCAGCCGCTGGGTACTGAGGGCCGGAGGGTTAATTGGTGTATTCATGTGGGAGGTAGTGGCCAAGTACTACACCAGGGTGGCCAATCCTGCTCTGGTGAGGGAGTGCATTGCTGGCTGTGGTGGCATCACGCGCATATTTTTTTTTAATCCGGTTGGAAATTGTCCGGCACCGGGATTCGAACCACGGACCTCTTGCATGCGAAGCTGATGCTCTACCACTACGCCATCGCTGCAATTCTCCACAAGTACCATCGGTCAAACCCTGAAGCGGCATCTGTAGATGCCGCTTCAGGGTTCGACCGATGAAGCGGCATGTGTAGATGCCCAAAACCCGACGAACAGCAACCACTACGCGATCAGCGCGGTCACTTTTCCCAAGAACGAAGACAGAGAATCCCATCTACGTACGGCATGCTTGTTACGAGCACCCAACTCACCTGAAGCCACGCGAGCGTAATTGCTGCTGGTTTAAAGCCTACCACCAATTACAAAGGGCATACACATTAGTGCGCGCATTCTCTTACACACACGTAGTGGGTACACCGTTGTCATAAAAATTACACCATCTCCCGCTAAAGAGGACCATGAGGCGATGCGAAGCCGGAGCACTTGCACGATCGCGTTCCGTTGGCGTTCGTTGGGCATGCTACCGACCTCGCGTCGTGGAACGCGAAGAGGGACGCTACGCGCGTCGTATCTTCCATCTAGCCTGGCCGTTAATTCTCACAGGGCGAGCGGGGAACGCGGTCGACAGGCGGGCGAGAGGGGGGCAGCGTAGGAGAGGAGAGAGAAGGGGAGGGGACGCGCATGCGCTCGAGCTCATCGCGGCGTTGCGCAGGAGAGAATTTCGGCATGTCTAGCCCGCGTTTCACAGGAAGAGTGGAAAGGGGGGGGAGGTGATTCTTAAAAGGAAGAAGGAAATGAAAATGGAAATTGGGT
This sequence comes from Rhipicephalus sanguineus, assembly GCF_013339695.2. NCBI lineage: Eukaryota > Metazoa > Arthropoda > Arachnida > Ixodida > Ixodidae > Rhipicephalus > Rhipicephalus sanguineus. Next base: position 94,257,726 of record NC_051183.1, read on the forward strand.
GTGGAGTGCACGATAACTGTCTCTCAAGTGAGGACACCTCAACCGATAGAGGGGTATGGTAGAGGGAGAGGGGAGAGGGGAAGGGGAGAGAAAAAGTGGAGAGGGTAGGGGAGAGGGAAAGTGGGGAGGTGTAGGGGAGAGGGAAAGTGGAGAGGGTGGAGGGTGAGTGGAGAGGAGGTGTGTGGAGAGGGTATGCGCATGCGCAGTAAGGGTGGTCACGCCGCACACACCACCACCACCGGATTGAGCTCCGCCTTAAGATACTTCGCATCCAAAAGTGCAGTTGAAGAGGGCGGGAACTTTTACCTTTACTATAGGTATGTTGAGTGTGTTTGTGTGTGTGTGTGTGTGTGTGTGTTTGAGCGTGTATGTGAGACCGGGGGACTGAACATACTGACAAGCGAAACAGGGTACGATGAGGATGGGGCCTGATAACGCTATCGCGTTCAACTCTTAAAGGTGAAGCTTAAGCGTCCCCCAATTTTTTATTCATATTTTTCAGCGCACTCGCATAGAGGCGTACATAAGCTTGTTTTCTTGCGTATCTTATTTGCTTCCCAGCAACATATTAACTGGGCAACTTCACAAGACGCGTGGCTGAGGTATTTGGAACAGTTAATGGAACAATACATATTCCGGGGACACTGAGAGTGGGGACATAGAGTTGAATTAAACTTAGCGCGAATTTACAAATTTAAGTAAGTTCAAATTGCAATAGCCAACCTAATTTAATACATGCTTTCTCAAGCCCGCCAGTGGCTCATTTAGAAATTGCGTTACATTATAGTGGGTGCGCAAAGCAATCGCATGACAATAACAAGTTGACACTTACACTTAGCTTCATTAATGACATTATTCAGTTCAGCGTAATTCGTTAGCTTACTTCCTCACGTCCTTCACCTGCGTTGAGCACAACGCCGTAGTTTATGCTTAATAAGAGCACTTAGGTTGCGCATGCCGACAAATGAACCTGAAGTAACCTGCATTTACCTACTATGCGTATTTATTTACCCCATTGGCTGCCAGATGTAGAAGTGGCGAATTCAATACAAACCAGAAATATCGTACCCCTGCGCTTACTCGATGATGCCGTTTATAGCAAAACCGTCGCCGACACGTGGAAACAAAAGATTTCTTCGCAATATATACATTTTTATGATACCACTTACATTGGAAGGTTACACCACTGAAACCTCCGTACGCTTTCAGAAGAATCTACACGTGTGTCTATTTCATCCGTCTTCTTGCATTGAGCAGCATGCGCAGTGAAAGAAAACGTAGTCAGAAAAGGGGCACAATCTTGTTTGCGTTTCATTATGCGGCACACGCTATTCAATTCTGGAAAATGCAATTCCTGGCGACAGCGTTTCAAACGTATCACTTGACTAGCAGTGAAACGGTGATATGCGATACCCTTTAGTTGTACAGGAAGGCAAACGAATTCGCAGAGAAAAGTTCAACACATGGAACCTGTTTCGCGTCATCGTTATAGCACGCAGCCGCCAGTGCTATTTAAAAAAAAGTTAGCAGCTGTAAAGGCAAAAGCAGCTTGACAGTTTTGTGCCGCCTGTCACCCACTCAATAACGTAATATATTATTTCTCGCTGTTTTACGTTCCAAAACCACAATAATATGAGAGATGCCGTAGTAGAGGGTTCCGGAAATTTCGTCAGTTTGGGGTTCTTTACCGTGGACCTCAATCTAACCACACAGACCTCCAGGTTTTCGCCTCCATCTAAATGCGGCTGTCGCAGCCGGATTCGATTCCACGACCTCTGGGCCAACCCTCAATCCCCACAACCACAATAACACCACGGACTCGAGAACGTGGACCCTAAACTTACACATGCCGAATATTAGCGAAGATATGCAAGCGACCAAAGAAGGACAAACCTTACGTCCTAAGCTATGCATTGGTTTCAAACAACCCTGAATTCAGTTGAGTTGAAGGAAGCGTTCAAGTGACGAATTCGCAGAAGCGGTTCCAAACATTAGGCAACAATTTCATGGTCACGCAAGAACAATTTTCTGCTTGCAGCTGGGATTACAAAATCGCCATTTAGCAGTAGGAGCCAAAAGGAGTGCGCTAGCGCAGGGGCGTAGGCAGAAATTTTTTTCGGGGGGGGGGGCACCTCCTTGATCTGTAGTGGGGACGAGCAGGCAGATGTGGTCGAGTGTCATTTTCTGCTCTGTATGCTATGGCAAAAAAAAATTTCGGGGGGGGGCACGGGCCCGGTGTGCCCTAACGTGGCTACGCCCCTGCGCTAGCGCACTGAATGTGCCTAGTGAACAGCCCATAGATTTTCTAACGAAACGATAGAAGCAGAACAACGTATTCTCTAATAGGAATGGCATGCTGGCTTCTATATTTTCGTGAAAATCTCGCCAAAGATGCGCACGCATGTAAAACCACAACGAATTACCTAGCTGTACTCATGACAAGCGTCGGCAGTGGATGACAGTGATAACAGGAATGCAAGGCTGGGACGCTATGACACCCGCGTTGAACAAACAGGATGGATGCGCGTTTTCCCAGGATTATTAATGTCGGTATGTAGCTACAAAGTACACTGCGGTGAAAGTGCTCCAGGGACTGAAATAAACTGCGCCAGTTTACCACATCTCCAAATTTTTACGCTTAAGAATACAAAAGAACAAGGACAACAGGTGAAAGTCACAAACAGTAGTTTATTCACAGGAAAGCGAGCGCATTACCAGTGCGCGCAACAAAGAAATATTTACATCGTCGAACATTGCCTGAATGTTGATCAACAAGGCCTAGTAAAAGCACGATTAAAATTGTATAGCTGCTGAAGCATGATCGATTTAAAACAAAAAAAAACTGATAGCTATATGGTAGAGCACACCATTTTTGAAGGAGAGGTCAAGTAAAACAGAGGTGTAACACACATGCCACTTAGATGGTGGCAAACACAGAGGTACAACACTACGATTTCGCTGCCTGAGTTCATGCGATAAAGAGGAGCAAAAGAAAAAAAAACCGAACTGCATGAGGCAATGTTGGTGGTTCGCACACTTCAAGCTATATGCCTTTCAAAATCGCGCAAGCTGGTAACCTTGAAAAGTAAACTTCGCGACCAGTCTACGGTGCGCTGTCACCGTCGTTGCCTTCGTCCATCTTTTCTTCGGGTTCATCTAGCTGCTTTTTGGGCGGCTGCCGCGCAGGATGTTGGGGCGGAGTCGGGGGTGGTGGCGCATGCATTTGTATTTGACGCTTACAGAGGAAGGTATACATGGTGTTAACGCCCTGGCTGCTAAAGGTCTTCCGCCGTTGAACGGTCGGCTCGTCCTCTTCAAGATCGCAAGGAAGTTCCTCTACCTTTAACGAGTCGGGGTGTGGCTCGGGGCGGGAATACTGCGATTTCGCACGAGGTACCGGAGAAGGGCTGGCGCTGTCAACACTGGTATGATGTGATGATTTCGGGATGGGCCAATTGCAAGTGCAGAAACAACGGCAACCTGAATCCTTATCACCTTTCCAGGCCGAGGCGCTCGGTGCGGCGAAGCCCGATGTTGCAGCGTGAGGCTGGTCTTCGACCGGAAGCACCGTTATGGACCCGAACTCCGACTGCTGGTGGCGCTGTGCGAGAATACATGCCGTGTTTATCGGCTTCGCCTGGCTTCCGCTGGCGGTGGGTGCTGAGGATGACGCGGCTCCCATGGCGACATCCTTCGGCTCCGGTGGTTTCCTCGGGGCTTCACTGGATGGAAGTCCGGGCGCCTCGGATGGTCCGGCCACCGAGCCGCTGCCAACCGCCGAGGAATCCCGGGGGTGCGGACCCGTAAGGCGTGAGCGCTGCTCGATTATGAATTCCAGGTTTTCCGTAACGTCGGCGTTTATCTGAAACACAGTCTGAACCTCCTTGTCGCAAGTAGACGGAGCGTTGGGTGGTGGCGGGATGCGTGGAGGCTGTTCGGGAGGCCCGGTATCATCACCGCTCGACGAACGGCGTCGTGGTTTTTTCGGCGGATTCCGTCGGCTTCTCTGATCCTCGTCATCGGCCATTACGGTGCTACTTGTAGCAGAGCAAGCTGCTTAGACTGCAGACTCAACGCCCGTAATCTTCTGAAGCGCAGGTTGAGGATGGTTCCTAGGTGTTGGCGTATTTATACTGTCGCACAGCACACATTTGCCCTTGTTATTTAGTAAAAAAAAAGCGGCGTAATAAGACACATTCGCGTCACGTGGCTTTTAATATGTCCCCAGATCCAACTTTCATGGACGTCAGCGTTTAAGTAGCGTGTCTTCCACCACGTGCCACATGTTCTTCATCTCTTTGAATATCTCGCGAAGTCGAGAGTTGTGTGACGGCAAGAAAAAAAAACCAAACAAAAAAAGTTCAGAATGCTCAACTTCCCGGACTAAACTTGGTCGGCCGCCGTTCGTGTTCACGGCAATACAGATAAGATCGACGACCCGTAATGTTTCGGTGGCTAGTCATTCCCTGATTCCTTGGCAAATATTCGTTTTACGCCTGAAAAACACGGTGCCGGCTTTACCAGAGATTTTAAAGGGTCGCCAGAGGGTGTGATTTATTTGCTTGTTTTTTATTTTATTTTTTGCCGTGTTGAAAGATTCAGCCGATGGCAGATCTTCAAGGGATATGGGTATTCTTAATAGTTGATTTAGAGCATTTCTCGACGGTGAGTTATAGCTTACTTTATCTTGTCCCATGTGTTTGTTGTTCATCCCCGTGTTTTTCGCGCCTTTTATTGCCATTTTTGCATAAGTTACTGCGCAGAAAGCGGTGATACTTTCTAGTGTGGGCTCCGCTTGTTTTGTTGTTTTATTAGTGGGATCACTGAGTATGTCATATTTATCAACTGGCACCAGAGATTGCATGCCAGGCGATCAGTCGGGCACAGCTAGTTGATTACAGTGAGTGTGTCTCTCGCACCCCAAAAGAGCATATCAGAACACTTAAGCGCCCACAAACAAGGAGAAATGCAGGTCACGACAACGCAACCCCTCTGTCTCTTGTTTGTGCACGCTTCAGTGTCTGCTATGCAAAGCCAACTCGCACAAAAATCGGCGCTGTCGCGATTCATTTTCAAAGAGCATTTTTACGAAAGACAATGAAACCCGATGGAATCGCAAATGACACATTATACTGTCGTGATGACAACGTAGAGCGGCCATATAGCGTAAAAAATGTGATCTTGAAGCTACCGCCTATCAGAAAGTAAGCTTTACAGTACCACCGCCACCAACACACATTTATACAATAAATAGGCCCGAAACAGATATAAAATTGGAACTTCTTTAGTGCCGCAGAACGAGCACATTCTTTGCTGTTCGATTCAGTTGAAAAATTACCTGAGTGAACGAGGGTTGCCAGAACCCCCGTAATATTTTTATTAAACTTGATCAAGCTATTCCACTCACGTGTAATTAAGCTACGCCGGTTATACGCGACTGGTGCCCGTCACCCCAAAAGAGAGAACGAAATAAAAATAGACGGTGATGTTGTTGACCAGTACAAATGGCTTCCTGGCTGTCCTGTTTGATGAGTAGCAAATATAAAGACCGCAAACAGAAGAAGGGGTGAATATGAGTGCCTGCCGGCGAGACTGGTCCCGGAATTTAATCGTTTGTCGCTTTTATTCGTCTTTTCGCGCTGTTCCTTTTGCGTGTTCTCGATTTCTTCACTCCGTCTAACTCGCTGCCATCCGCGACTGCGTTTCCCTACGGTAAAGCTAGCATTATGCGGTGATTTTATGCATTTGGTTTTATGGACAGGGGCAGACTGGCTGCCATTATTTGGGAGTGCATGCCGTATGAACTGCAGCCCATCATTATTGTTCGGTGAATTTTGTTCCGTGAGTAGGCTCTTCTGTTAGTGATTGACTAAGATATACATATTATTTTACCGACTACGGGGGTTTGTTTCTATCGTGAACGCATTCTTTTTCCCCTGTCTATTGAGCATTTGCTTTATCTTCGGCACATTCATTTCAAGCCCTACTTTTACGCTTCTCCGTTTACATTCTCAGCCTTATCTGAGGGGCCTTAATGCTTAATTTAGGTCAGAACATTGTCAAAGAGGGACTTTTTGCCAAACTGGGAAGTGATCTCCAGAAAAGCTAACTTGGTTTCATAGCGAAGCATTATTTTTTGCATATATTGTAGCAACAGAAACAAATAGAGAGTCACATAGTCCCATATGCATTAGTCTACGACGACTCGAAGGCGAAAGCCATCTTCTTCTTTCTCTTTGCAGTCAACTGTATCCCGGCAGTTGACTGCCGGAATCTTCATATGAGGACCTGTCAGCCATTTTCATCATGCAATACAATAATTGTTGGGATTTACGTCCCAAAACCACGGTATGATTATATGGCACAGCGTAATGGAGCGCTCCGGAAATTTCGACCGCCTGTTGTTCTTTTACGTGCATCAAAATCTGAGTACACGGGCCTCAAGAATTTCCGCCGCCACCGAAAACGCGGCCGCCGCGGCCCCGATTCGATACCGCGATTCTTCCTACACTCATGTATTCCTATGCCAAATTTGGTATAAGGAGGCGACTACGAGAGCACCAAGACATTGGCGAGATAGATAGATAGATAGATAGATAGATAGATAGATAGATAGATAGATAGATAGATAGATAGATAGATAGATAGATAGATAGATAGATAGATAGATAGATAGATAGATAGATAGATAGATAGATAGATAGATAGATAGATAGATAGATAGATAGATAGATAGATAGATAGATAGATAGATAGATAGATAGATAGATAGATAGATAGATAGATAGATAGATAGATAGATAGATAGATAGATAGATACGGTCAAAATACATTAGGTTCGCTATAAAATGATTTGCACTTATTATAGATCAGTATTTGAAGGTGGAGAGGCCTTTGCATGGTGCATATGTTAATCGGTGACCGGGCGCTGGTCGCAAGAAAGGTGGTTCCTGTAAACAGAGTAAATCAAAGGATTTCATAGGAAAAGTTAGAGCATTTCGGTCTGGGTCGGAATGGAACCGAGGCCTCCAGGGTAGGAGACGAGCATGCTTCCGCCGTGGTCGAGTGGTCTGATCGGTCCTACAGTTCGCACGTTATCGCCACGACCTCAGTGCGATAATGAAGCCATATAGCTGGTCCACGGTTATAGCTTGCTAGAGGTGTGCATAGTGCGTGCGTGATTGCACGTGACACAGAGACGCACTCAAGCCACTGGTCACGCATCCTGATACTTTGTCCTCAACGTGAGATGACACAAAGAAATAGCGAATTCCACCGTTTATTTATTGCTTTCAGGACAGTGGCCAAGTAGCAAGCGCGAGATCGGACTGCAGCGGGTGGTCACGTCCGCATGGGCGCAGCCTTGTTGGTTCGCCACCACAATTAGCGGCGGTTATCGATGCAGAAATAAAAGCATATGACTTGCATGCAAATCATGATCAGCGTATAACGTATCTCTGTGGCGTAGCCCGTGTCAAACAAATGCAGTTGTGTTAACCTTGCGATTTATAGTGCATTTACAAAGAGAACTGTTGCGTTGCGCGAGCCCGTGGCTTGCTTACACCTCGTAGCTTCCACTCCCCCACTCCCCTCCCCAAAGCCGCAATAAGCTTGCCAGGCATTGTGGATGGGAGTGGGGTACACGTATGCTGCAATAACAATATGCATGATATTATCTGCCTATTGCAGATAATGCAATTCTAGTTCATGAGCTGGTTTACCCAAAAGGGCAGAAGTTTCTCGCAAGAGAAATTAAAATACCTAACTGATTATTAGGGAAAATTCCTTTAGTTTTTAACCTATCACCTGATGACCGCTTTTGCAATTTACAAACTCTATCCGTGGATTTCGCTAGGCGGATCCACTTGTTACGAATTCTCGGAATGACGCTAGTTTCGAGATATTAATTCCCGAACGTTACAGAGAAATGCACTGGGGTTCCATTGACTTTCTTAGCAAAATGTCGTTTTATGCACTGAAGCACGCAATATAACTGGCACAGAATGTACGTACTTGACCGGCAGTGGTCTCCACGCTACTTGGCGTCAGTGCGCATATCGTGTGTCAGCCACAGTGCGTCGCAACGTCGCACGAGTTAACGACATGATACCGCGCGGCGTCACTCAGACCTCGTAAAGACGATGACCTCAACGGTAGTACTGGTAAAAAAGACGGGTCAATTACCAAGGTTAGGCGTTGACTACGTCTTGCTGAAAAAGATCACACGTAAAGACATCCGTAAAGACATCCAGAGGCAAGGGACAGGTGTTGGGACGTTAAACCCCAGATATTATTATTATTAAGGGACAGGTGTCCTAGTGCTCCGGCAAGGAGCATAATTTTTCTTTTCGTTAGACCTGCGCTACGGCTATGGCTAAACTTGACCACTCGAAACCAGCCTTCCTTGGACCAGAAAAGCTGAGAGAGCCCCAAATGGGATTCACAAGGACGCTAGCGGTGTCGGCCTCGGCGTTGTGCTTGCCCATCGGCGTTGTGCTTGCCCAACGGTTTGACGAGTAAGTCAATACCTATTCCTGCGGTGCCCTTACCAAAGCCGAAGCGAACTATCCCGTTACGGAAAAGGAATGCCTAGCCATCATATGAACTATAGGGAATGCCCATCCTTGCCTTTATGACCACCAGTTCGATGGGGTTACAGACCACCGTGCGGTGTGTCGGCTCTCCTCTTTGAAAGATCCGAACCGTCGGCTCGCTGGCTGAGTACTCCGACTTCGTGAAGGACTGCATTCGCGTCATTGCCACTCTGGACGCAAGCATTCTCAAAATGACGCTCTGTCTTGCTCGCCTCTCCCATCTGGATCTGTGTCCCCGTTCCTGTCAATCACTGGTGCAGCCACGGGAGGGAGGTCCAACCCCACCCCCAATTTTTAAATTTGGATGCGAATGTATACCCGCACACCGTTGAACCCCCGCCACCTTTCCCCCCCAAAAGAATTTCTGGCTACGCTCCTCTTATCCAACGACGCGTTCCCGCTCGCCGTTACCGACATTCCTCTGGGGTGATGCAAGGATGCTTGCATTCATTCCCCCATGGACTTATTGTGTGAACCAACGCCACCTACCACCCCTCGAGAAATAAGCCTTCAAGCACTCCATTTCATTCTTCGCGACGGTTCGTCTGCCATCGCAACTACCTTTCTGAGGGACGCAAATGAGTCGTATTCCGCGCCATTTATGTTGAGCCATACGCGCCACCTTCCACGCTCACTCACAGTGTGCCCATGCGGAAGTGTTGAACACTCGTGCGCTTTTCCGGTTCCGCTGCTATCAGAGCGGAATGTACCGCTTCGTCCAGCACTACGTCCATTGCCTCACGCAGCTCCGCAAGAATCCGCGTTGCCATTTCTCCGCTCCGTAACAACCCCTGCCTTGTCCTTCCCGCTCCTTGGACTGCGTCGGCGGTAATTTGTATGGACCCCTTCGACTCACTCCTGCTACCAACCGATCGATAATTGTTGCCATCGATTACCTCACACGCTAAGCAGATACTTCACCATTGCCATCTACATCGGCTAGTGATCTTGCCTCTCATTTCTCACCATGTCATTCTACAGCACGGCGCACCTCGTGAACCGCTCGTTGACCGAAGGACGTGCATTTCTGTAGGACGTGGCCAAGCGATTTCAATGGAATATAACATCTTTCAACAGACCACCGCCGCTCACAATCATAAAGCCAGTGGTTTAACAGATGGATTTATTCGAGCATCGTGGATATGCCGGCAACGAACGGCACTTCCGATTTCCAAGACTGGAAACAGTTTCATTCCCTTTGTGACGTACGCGCATAATACGGCTACGCAGATCACGACTGCATTCTCTGCTTACTTCCTGCTATACGGACACGAGCTCTCGTGCACGTTATGCGCACTACTTACTTGCCATTGTTCAGTGAGGGAAAGGACGACCGTTTCCCAAGCTGTTAAACAGGTTGAAGATGGTCGCCAGGTTGCCCGATCTCACGCCACTGCTGGCCAGCAGCGCCAAAACCCCCTCGAGACGTTTCAAAGCCTTCTAGTGTAGTATACCCTTGACTACGAGTGAATCAGCCGTGCGAGAGGGGCTAGTGTGCGCACACGTTTACAGTGTGAAACAGCGCTTTAGTAGGAATAAAGTTTACAGTTGCGTAACGATGACAACAGCAACATGGGTGTTACCATCACCAGACGCGGTAAGCTGATAAGTAGTGCTCAAATTCTTCAATACTTGATAGCTCGAATCCGAACAGCACAAAGAAGAAACACAAATGAACAGGACAGCCGCTTCTAGCAATTAAGCTTCATTCAGCAAAGTTCCCCTGAATATACACACAGCCGAGTGGCACACGCAGGCGCACTGCGCTTACGTTACAGTCACAGTTGTATTTGTTATAGTTGCGTTACAGTTGTCATGCTTATACTTATCTGTTATGACGGGAGCGCACGCACGTTTCACGACCCATGTGTATGTGTAGCAGGGGTTCTTGACAGACTTTGGACAAGGTCCTCATCCCCGTAATTAGTGAGCACCAGCAGCTGGACCGGTCTTGTTAATCGGATCCGTTCGATCGCGGCTACGAGGGGTCTATGTGTAGTGAAGTGCGAGGTATAGCACAGCTATCCTGGATGCCTCTCACGATCAAATGATCTATGACAACTCCCGTCTTGCACGTGGCAGCGAGGTCTTTTGATGCGTTGTCCACATTCAAGCCGTCTTTCACGCAGTATAAAGAGCAGGCGTTGTTGGGTCTTGATAAATCAATGTTGCAGTCACCGGTAATGATGAGAGGCCTGGTTCTCTCGGCAGAATTACTGTAGGAAGCATGGACCCCGATTTTTGCGTAATCCACGTGGTCCTCGTTGCGTACCACGTGAACGAGTGCATGGCAGTTGAGCGTCTTCCAGGGGTGTTCTGTCTTCAGCTTCCTCGCTTTCCTTGTGTCCGCCGCGGTAGTGTTGCGGTTACGGTGCTCGGCTGCTGACCCGAAGGTCGCGGGTTCGATCCCAGCCGCGGCGGACGAATTTTGATGGATGCAGAAAGCTAGATGCCCGAGTGCTGTGCGATCTCGGTGCACGTTAAAGACTACCAGATGGTCACATTTAAAGCCGCAACAATTATTATTATAATCGCTTTGCTTCCGTGTCAATGTGTATGTTCGCGTTTACTGCGCTGGTTGAGACTATGTATCACCTGTGGCACATACCCCATAACATAAACTCTGGTATGCGGGTATGTGCCACACGTGACTGAGAGAAAGTGTTTCATGACGTACGCGACAAGTATTTTGCGTTATTCATGTCATGACCAGTGAATCGTTTTCCCTATACACTGATCTCCTGTTATGCCAAGTTTGGTATATTAGAAGGTATGGAGACGACCATGACAGCGCTCAGACGTAGGCGGCTAGATAGATAGATAGATAGATACGTAGATAAAAACGCCCAAATTGCCTGAGGTTCGCTAAGAAATGCTTCGCATTTAATAAAAAGCACTCAAGTTGTTGGGTTTCGAACCTAGAGTACCACGCACAGAAATCGACTGCTTTACACACTGGGCTTAACATCCACCATTTTTCTTTATTTACTGTTTTTATTCAATTCAGACACAAATATATCAGCCAATCGGCCTGCCAAGAAAGGCAATCAAAACTCAAGCATGTGCGTTAGTCGAGTAGCCGTGATCATGTAGTGGTTAGTACCTTGCGTTGTTTAGGCTTATTAAATCCTCGCTCGCAGATGAATAATGTATGTGAACCATATAAATGTGTTGTACCGGCGGAAGTACACCATGACGTTGAGAAATGGGAGATTGAGGGAAGACGCACGCCGAAGCTTATCAACGAGTCTGCGCAAAATGTGGAACTGCGTGAGACTGCTCACGAACGCCAAAAAAATGAAATGTTGAAAACCGTGTCGATGCTTTCCGATAATGAACAGAGTTCCAGAAAAAGAGTTCAAAGCAGAACACGCGCTAGAAAAGGGCGCACCTGCGCCCATTAAAACGAAACGCCCACAGCAAATTCATAGCGGCGAACCCGGTGGTCGGCTGAGACTAAACTGCTCTGCGGGTTTGAGGCGTCGGTGCTAATACCTGGGCCGCCGTACATTCGAGTAATGAAATGGAAAGTTGGGCTAATTGGTGCGTAATATTTTCTCCAGAAAAACAGCATCCAGACAACGTGGATAACAAAGAGAGAGAAAACACGCAGCGGTGCACTCTACAAGCCGGAGTTAATTGAAAGATTATGTTTCCGCCCAATAAACTTTCAGTTGGAAGTGTAGCTCTCTGTGTTCCCTCGCTTCCCTGTTTACCTTCTTTTTGTATGCTGCTTTTCTTCGGAAAGTGAGTACGCTTCTGTGTTATCGCTGGTGCTCGCGTAAAATGTAGAATGTACTCAATCCCTCGCGTCGTGTATGTATTCTGATAATAGCACTCGAAATCTGTCGGAAAGGTTAGAGTGAATTTATTAAAACAATATAAATGTTGAAGCTTTACGTCTTAAAACCACGATATCATTATGAGACGCCGTAGTGGAAAGCTCCGGAAATGCCGCATTCGTGGGGTTCCAGCATATGTGCCTAGGCTTGTGCACTTAGAAGTAGATACATGTTAAGCGTGCACCTGAATCTAAGCACACATTCCTAGCGTTTTGCTTCCATCCAAAATGCGGCCGCCGCATCTGGGATTCGCCGGGATTCGCCGATGACAATCATTTCTTTCAAATTGTCGCATTGAGCAGCATATCATGTTATTGCACAACACAGGCGCATGGAATAATTCCTACAATATGTTGAGAGCAGTATGAGCACGATAAACGCACACTTTTGCAGCCTGTCTGTCGTAAACAACGTCAACAATAACGGCAAACGTTTGCCACTGAGAGTTACCGATGATCGGTATATCCTCACGCTACATGATACTATTGGGCGAGTGGTATTCCCGCTAGAAACTGGTCTTAGTCGGCAGAATTATGCGTGTTGAGTGTTAAAATTTCTATTATATACTTTATACCAATATTTCTCGCGTTTCGTATTGCTGCTATACAACGAGGAAATATCATTGGGAAAATATTGTGAAAGCTAGCAGTGCCCTCTCGCGCAAGGAAAAAGCATATTTTTTCGAGACTTTCATTTTGCAGTCGCAAATAACTGCGGGAGTTATTTAAAGATCGAGCAACGACAACACGTGCGTTCCTAGGATATCATGGCATTCATCTTCTGTTTCACAAATTTCCTGGTGAGATGAAAAATGGTGTTTTCCAAGGCTGGCGCGCCGTTTCGGAAGCAATATTTCTCTTCCAAAGGCGCCATCGTATGCAGCTGTAGTATATAGAGCAAATAAGGAAGACAATGCTTTAGAAACAACTGTATTCAAGCGCCATTGAGAGAAGGCACCTTTGGGCAGCACTTGGTAAGTCCTACACAAAGCTGTTACAATGCTTCCTTTAAATAGTTTGCAACACACGACCTTTGGAGACTCGAATAAGTAACGGTTCTGTTTGTTACGTGTAATTGTGTCTTTTTAGTAGGCTTTGCCGCAGTTGGAAAAATGCGGCCTCGCGAACGTTAGAAACTGTATCGCAACAATGCCTAAAACAACATAGATGGCTAGTCGGCCTATTTGGATAACGTTCACCTTGGACCTTCTAGTGCTGAGCACCCTAGAGGCGGCGACAACGGATTTAGGCTGCGTAGCGCTTGCTCAAAACTGAAGTTTCATTGAACAAGCCATGTTTATACGTCCCACTTTGATAAGCATGGTTCAAAATTTGTAACTGCCTATAGATATACCTTTCTTTCTTTTAATACCGGAGCTATTTGAGCCGACCGTTAGTGCGTGCAGATTAAACTGAAAGTTATCATGCTCATAAACCGGCACGCGCTGCCTTTGTCCCCTCCTTCCTATTCATCCTCCTCTTCATCTTCTACTTCGCTCCTGGAGTACGTACGCCCATTTGTCCGGCATAGAATGCAATAACTTTAATGGGCGCAAGACCAGGAACAAAAAGAGAGAGAAAGAAAAAAGACAGAAAGAAACAAGAATTGAGAAATAAGTACAAAAGAAAAAAAGACAAAGAAAAGAAAGGAAATAACTGAAAGCGACAGATAGAAATAGAGAGATAGACAAGGAGATAGAAAGACGAAGAGAGAAATACAAAGAGACAGAGCGAAAGAAAGATAGAAAGAGCGACAAAGAGAAGAAAGAGAAAGAAAGATAGGAATAAAAAAATAGAAAAAAAATAGACAAGCAAGGCAAGCCGCCCAACATCGCACTTCCTTTAGGCTTGGCACTAGTGGTGCCAAGCCTGAAGGAAACGAAGGCATGTGGGGAACCTACCTGACAGGAGTGGTCAACGGACGTCGTCAGTGCCAAGTCGTCGATGGGGAATGTCAAAATTGTTGTTTGGTGGACGTTCAGCACGTAAGCAGACGCATTAACAGGGTCAGTCCAAGAAAAAAAAAACGAGATGTTTATATACTTCACTGCAATGCACAAAGTAATATAAACAATTACACAGAAAAAAAAACACGCCAGGCCTGCGTGCAACACGTAGCACAGTCACAGAGAAAGCTGGAGAGAAGGCTTTTTTAGAGCCCGTTGTAAACTGGTGTTACTACTACCACTACATTTGAAGGGTACGCACTGTGCCATAAGTGTTCATAATTTTGCTAAAGTGAAGGAGTACCCAATGTCCGTTATTCACAATTCCGTGGAAAAGCGAGATTCACACTGCGCGTCTGTGAGTCATACATACAGTCTGTGAGTCATACATGACGTTGTGGCTGGCGACGTCGAAAAATTATGCGTGAGTCCTCTGTAATATGTGGTAAGCTTTAACCCGCTGAATCTTTACGCAATTCGCACTGTGTGACGCCTAGTTTTACAGCGAAAGCTGTTATGAAATCACAACAAGGGCCGGGTTTGGTGCCGTAGTTGTCACGCCGCCGGTGTCCGTAACGACTATCGCTCGAAATAAGAAAAAAAAACGTAATAAGAAAAAAATTCCAGGATGGAACGAAGTTCGAACCTGGGTCCTCTGTGTGGCAGCCCAGTATCCTACCTCAGAGCAACGCTGGTGCTTGAAACAGCTTTGCAAAAAGACCCTATACAGGCTTCATGTCGGGAAGGAACCACATTACATATGTAATGTAGCGTGGTAGAAAAGTAAAATAACAACCAAGTGTCACAAAACGCGCATTCTGTAACGAGGCGTCACACAATGCGTATTGCGCAACGAGTGAGTTGTTGAATGCTTCTAACCCATTACAAAGGGCTCTGCCATAATAACAAGGTGCACATAATACCTTACAGGTGTTTAGCAGGTACTACGGTTCTGCGCAGAATGACGAAAAACTGCGTAGTCGCTGCCTCCTTACTTTCCAAAAATTATGATTTATAGCCTAGTGGGTTCCCCGCAAGCGCACCTCTATTGGTTGCCAAGGAAGCCCGTAAGGCCCCCACGATCCATTTCCTCAAGGTCTCAATAAAGTTAATTCCCATCTCTCTATATCTTTCTCACGTTAGCGTATGTTATAAAGCGTGGTGGTAGAGTGAAATAACGACCGGGCGTCACACAATGGGAATTACGTTACTAGTGGGTCATTTAAAGCTTCCAACCCATTACAAAAGGCTCAGTCAGAATTCTTCATCGTCATCAGCCGTCGCATCAAGAAAGTGCACATAATGCCTTACAGATGGTACCTCGCTTCTCCGCAGAATGACGAGTAACGTCGCGGTGGGTGCTTCCCAACTTCACAAAAATTATGATTTGTGGCGTAGTGGGTACGTTGCTAGTGTACTTGTATTAGTAGCCACAAGAGAGTTTATAACGGGCTCTAGAAATGCCGCTGTTCGAGCTTTCGCTGTGACTGTGCTGCGGTTTCCGCGCAGGCCTGGCGTTTTTTATTTTGCCCTTATATATCTCTGTATTGCATGTGTTAGCATTATTCCACGCCCGATGTGACGCTTGTATTGGGTCTTTTTGTGAAAGAACTTCATGTGCCAGCGCGGCTCCGTGGAAAAATACTTGACTGCCTACGTGGTGGGCCTGGCTTGAAATGCCGCCGGATCCTGCATATTTTTTTTCGTAGTGCGCGATGGAGGTTACGGACAATGGCGGCGGCGGCGGCTGTGGACAGCTGCGCCAACAAAGTCGGCTGTTGTGGTCTCATAACAGCTTTCGCTATAAATATCAACTAGCACACAAATACGTAAGATCGATCACGGCTTACGGCAAAATAGAAGTAGCGAGACATTAACAATGGATACAATAATTAGGACAATGCGCAAATAGCGAATCTCTAACAGTTCAGTAGCATATGCTTAATGGCGGCTGATTATAACATAAGTTTAACAGTAACCAATATCCTGTATACGGCTGACCATGAAAAGTGAAAAAATCCCAAGAAGTCGAGCAGTCCCGCAGAGTGCTGGGAAGTCTTCTTGCCTGCGTTAAAGAGCGTAGTGTTAAAATAGCTTAATAGTTTGCTGCCTAATAATAAGTATTATTGCGATTTAACGTATCAAAACCACGAAATGATTGCGAGGGACGCCATAGTGGAGGGCTCCGGAAATTTTGACCAGTTGGAGTTCTTTAAAGTGCACCTAAATCTATTTTCGTTATCACCACCATCTTAATTATGTCTTTGCTGTCCGAAGGTTTTTACGTCGTGGAACTGGCTGCCTTATTCCTAATAAGCATCAAGAGCTGCGCGTTTAAAGGAAAGCGGCACACGCCTTAAAATATCGTCAGCTCCTGGCCATTAGTGGCGCTTTCGGAAGGCGTTGGCTATATACAAACGCTGTTCAATGACGCTCTGTCATTAAGGTGCAGCTGATAAACTCTACCATGCCCCTTGCTTCCGAGCGTCTTCGTCATTTCGAAGAAAAGTGGGCGTAAACAGGCAACTTTTCAACGGCGAAGCACCAGGCAGAGAATGTGAACCGAAATTTCGCGAAAGGTGAGTAGTGTTGCAATTCCATCGAATACCATGACGGCAGTGAAAAGAGTTCATCGAGCACGCTGTTCAGCCGCCTCAGCGCATTCATTTTCTGCAGTAGATCCAGTGGTGGACTACAAGGCACCGAAACAGGATTCACGTATTTGAAAATTTGTATCTGCCGTCTGTCGAATTATTAAAGGGCAACAAACTATTTACCTTTGTCGTCAATGCAGGTTTTAGAGGATAAAGATGCTTATTTATGTTGCGGCACACTTTCAGGAGAAAACCGTTAGAGTTATTTTATAACCCATAGCAGAAATCGTTGGTAGCCGTATAAGCTCATCGCTGGGAATAATTTATTCAGTAATGTTTGTAACAAGAAAAAAGCTCTTATTCCGAACATTAAAAATTGCATCTGTGTTATCCTTTCTTCACACAGATGTCTGCAAAAGTTCCTGTATCGTGAGCTGCAGATTTTCCCAATACCTGAAGAATGCGGGCTTTGTACGCTGTCTGCAGATATCTGACAGTCGCCTGTGCAACTTTTCAATTTCTTATCGACTCTGGATCACCATGCAGAACCAAGATTCCACGTGAGAAATTTTACACATGGGTTACCGAATCAGGACATTGGGTTCTATGTACGTGGTGTTGTAGGAAGAAAGGAGCAAACGTTAGTAGGAAATCGCAGCATGTATATACGAGATGAACAAGTCGAACGACAAGAGTTGCTGCCGTAAAACGCGGTTTCCAAACGTAAATAGTAGCGTATTACGCTGTTCGGTAGGCCGTACAGGTTGGCGAGGGTTACAGCACCGAGGGATCGACGAGGTACATAGTGGCAAAGAACGCTCATTATTTTAAGGTGCCTTAGGTGCCTCATCAAGTGTGAAAAGTAAACGTCGGCGTCTACAAGAGCGATGCATGAAAATCGTTATCGTCCGATGATGTCACTACACGCGAACATTTGTGACATCATTAGGATGCCACAAAAAGTGACGTCCACAGATAACGTCATTACGCGACATCGCCGCTTCGTCCTATATTGACCGATCCCGCAGGCATTGAAAAATCACGTTTGCTGCAAAACCACGTTTGTTCGAAAGGGGGAGGATGCTCAATAAAACGGGCTTTAAAAAAAGCCACAGTTCTGCCTGAAGGGGTAAGCAATGAAGGCGATAGCAAGCAATTCCGATCTCACACGAAGAACATCAAGCAGCTAGAAACTTGCTGCGCGCTGCTCAAGCCCAAAGGACGCAGGAAAAGAAAATACAGAAGGCCAGTGCGCACTAACAACTGCCACAGCTCGACACTTGAAGCACTCTGCTCAAACAGAAAGGAGGAGGCACGAAAAGAATGCACAGGTATACGTAGGTCGAGCGCCAGCTGTCACAGCTGTTACTTCAACTAACCCCTACTTTGGCTCTTCTAGCTAGCAGATCACTCCTTTCGCAAACGCGGCCGCTGCAGCGAGCAATGTGACGTTCGTGTGGTCTATAGCTTCAACGTAAGTATCGCGGTGAAGGCGCAAGACGTACAAAACTCCCCCTCAAGAGATAATCGCGCGAGCACAGTTGACCACGCCCTGTATATCAAATTGCAATTTGAAGGCGCAACAGTCCAAACTCCTGCGGAACACACGACAGTTTTAAAATTGGGGACCCATGAAATTCGTGAGCCGCCAGGACGGGCGCGCAGAGCGGAAGGCACACTCGCACTCTTGGGCTTCCGTTCTCCCAATACCTTGCAGCACCTTCCTGGGGGCGGGGAACAAAACCGCAGAGCGGGCGACCTCAAAGAACAAAATAAAGACGGCGCTTGGCAGTGGAACGTGAAGCCGCGGCTCGTGTTCCCTGCCGGCGTCGATTCTGTTCACTAAGATAAATCTGCATTTGGCTCTAGTTGGTACATATTCTCGAGACTAAAATTACAGCGCAAATGCACTTCTTTGTCATTCTTACTTCTTTACTTCTTTGTCCCTGCACGCATTTGAATATAATTTCATGTCTTTGCATATCTAATACACTATCATCCTTGTTACACGTTTTGGTTTAGAGCTATTGTTGTGCAGTCATGTGCGGTAAGCTTGTCTTGGGCTTATAGATGCATTGGTGTATGGAATAATAAAGCAGTTCTTAGTCAGCGCTTGTGCGGTACGTTTCTTTCCTTTTGGGTATGCGTTTGAGCTGCAATTTTAGCCTCAGGGTTGTTGTCGCGTTGTAACGCATATACTGTCATTCTGGTTCAGCCGCCTCGTTTCTTCCCTCCTGTGGCTTAAGTCTACAAGAGCCAAAGCTTTCCTTACTAGCTCGCGCCACCACGAGCCACAGGACGCTCTTCTTTTTCCTTGGCGAGTGGCCTTGAGCGGCTTGGCGCTACAACCCAAAAATGAAAAACTAGCGTGGGTCGACAGCAGCACGACGGAAACGCAGCGCGGGCAACGATGCGGCATGGCCCGAGTCTCACATAATTTTAATTTCACCACGTGTGGCGCCCCGTGCGTTTTACCAAACGCCACGTGCGTTTGCATTCTGCCGTTAATATCCTGGAGAACGAATGAGCCATGGCGTAATTGCCTAAGGCAGCGAGCTGCGGAGCGAAGGGTCACAGGTGTGAAACCCCGAACGAGCGCTTCGGAATTTTTTTCTTTTGAAATAGTTTTATATCTGGCTTTCATTTTTATATGCATACACATACATATCCGGGAAATGACGGCGACGGCCAAATCCGCCGAGAGGGTTCATATAATTGCTATAGCAGCAAAATAATCCAGCAGATACCACGTGTTGGAAAGAATTTCGTGCGAAGCGGTCGGGCAGTAGCAGATTTTGCCGCATCTTCGCTTTGAGCCTCTGTCGGATTTTACAGCGAAAGCTGTTATGAGATCATTTCACCGGCCGTTTTTGGCGCCGTAGTTGTCCGCCGCCGCCGCCGCCGGTGTCCGTAACCAGTATCGCTCGAAATAAGAAAAAAAAACGAAATAAGAAAAAAATTCCAGGATGGAACGAGGTTCGAACGTGGGCCCTCTGCGTGGGAGCCCAGCATCGAACCTCTCAGCCATACCGGTGCTTGAAACTGGTTTGCAAAAAGGTCCTATACAGGCTTCATGTCGGGAAGGAACCACATTAGCATACGCAATATTGCGTGGTAGAAGAGTAAAATAAGCACCAAGCGTCGCACAACGCGTATTCTGTAACCAGGCGTCGCACAATGCGAACTGCGCAACGAGTAGGTTGTTAAATGCTTCCAACCCATTACAAAGGACTCTGCCATAATTCTTCATTGTCATCAGGCACAGCACCAACAAAGTTCGCAAATTGCCTCACATGGGTTTAGCAGGTACCAACGCTCTCCGTAGAATGACGAAAAATGGCACAGTGCCTGCTGCCCTACTTCTCAAAAACTACAATGATTTATAGCGTAGTGGGTTCCTCGCAAGTGCACTAGTACTGGTTGCCAAGGAAGCCCATAAGCGCATGATCCACTTCCTCAGGGTCTCAGTAAAATTACAATGATTTAAGGCGTAGTGGGTTCCTCACAAGTGCACTTGTATTGGTTGCCAAGGAAGCCCATAAGCGCATGATCCATTTCCTCGGGATCTCAGTAAAGTTCTTCACCCCCCCCCCTTGCCTCTCTCCCACGTCAACGTATGTTATACAGCATGATGGGAGAGGGAAATAGCGATCGGGCGTCACCCAATGCAAAAAAACATAACTCGTGGGCCGTTTAAAGATTCCAACCCATTACAAAGTGCTGAGCCATAATTCTTCATCGTCATCAGTCGTCGCGTCAACAAAGTGCACGTAATGCCTTACAGACGTGTAGCTGGTGCCTCGCTTCTCCGCAGAATGAAGAATAATGGCTTAGTAGGTGCTTCCTAACTTCACAAAAATTGTTATTTATGGCGTAGTGGGTACCTTTCTTGTGTACTTGTATTGTAGCCCCAAGAGAGCTTAACGGGCTCTAGAAACGCCGCTCTTCCAGCTTTCGCTGTGACTGTGCTGCGGTTTCAGCGCAGGCCTGGCCATTTTTTTTTCACTTTGAAAAACCTCGTTGATTACGGTTTCCAAGTGAACGCAAATGCGGGAGTGGAAGACGAAGTTAGGTCGGCAGATGAGATTAAAAAGTTCGGGGATATAACGTGGTAGCACCAAGCACAGGACCGGGTGGATTGGCGAAACGTGGGAGAGGCTTTTGCCCGCCAGTGGGAGTAGTCAGGTTGATGATGATGAATGTAAGTTTTTTTCAGTTGCCAGTTATATTTTCACCATGGATAAAATATTGTCACAACGACAAATTTCACGTGCAGTAAACGGATGTTTAAACGCGCGGTAGTCGCTCTTGGCTAGATGTGGGGCGATTGGCACGTGCCCAGGTAACATCCCAAGGACTACTGCAAATATACCAAGTACTATTACCAAACCGAAATCGAGGAAACAGGGCAGCTAATTTTTATCAAATAATCACTGAATGATAAAGCGTGCACCTCGTCTTTCTTTTTCAACGAGCATGAACTTGTCGCCGTTTACCTGTCGTCGATTGGATGCGGGATTGTATGCGCTTTCCTTTCTCAATACTTCGGAAATGTGTAGCAGCAATATTTGCCTGTATGATTCAGGTGAACCGTTGACGATTGACAATGTATATTACATTCTTAAGCTGAATACTTTTGTAATGCAAAGAGAATGACTTTACACTTGTAAAATTTGTCCGCTAGCTCACCGTAATGTAGTCACGAAATCAATAAACGTAGAAAAATTTGTAGCCGTAAGAGTGCTTCCTTGTAGCTTGGAGCACCCTTGGGCTACAACGTTACCTTCAAATGATAAAGTATTGTTCAGCAAGAGAGACGCCAGAGCGAAAGCTTGACAAACGGGCTTCACCTTCAGCTTGGTGCCTTCTCTTCTCCTGTCAAAGAATAGTTTTCGCAGGAGTAACTGTGCTAGTGAGGAGTAAGTCTTCTTCAGGAGACTTACTCACTACACACAAAACGCAGAGAATGAGCGCTCCACTTGTGTATTCGAGACGTCTTGCCGTTTTTCCTTGCCATATCCTGCTGCGAAGTGTCTTTGCCATAAATTCGTCACGAAACAGAGCGGCAAGATTTCCTGCACGCCCGGGGCGTTCAGTTTCGATATTGCCTCGATCGGCGCCCACAATTTCAGTGGCTCATGTCTCAAGATACATGATTCCCTAGGACTTATAAAAAATGAATATGCTATAAAGTGCCACAACCGACAAAGTTACCATATAACGAAATTACCTGAAGTTAATAATTAAGAAGCTTCTTAAGCAACTTTTCTCAAGTAATCATTTCAATACAAATTTCGATGCGTCGGCTCGACGTAGAGCTGTAGTGCGAAGGTAAGAGGTGCACGAGTGCCAAAGCATTTTTAAATGCGAAGCATTTCTTCGAGAACCTTTGGCATTTTGAGCATTTCTATCTATCTATCTATCTATCTATCTATCTATCTATCTATCTATCTATCTATCTATCTATCTATCTATCTATCTATCTATCTATCTATCTATCTATCTATCTATCTATCTATCTATCTAGCCGCCTAAGTCCGGGTGCTCTCATGATTGCCTCCGTAACTAGGTGCAGACCAAAATCAGCATGGGAGGGTAAGAGGACTTGACGAAAAAGGCTGTTGCGTCATGACATGAAAACGTCAAAATTCTGTCGCGTACGTCGTCAAACCCTTTCCTCCAGACACGTGTGGCACAACCCGTTTACCACGGGCCGCGATGTACGGGTACGCCCCACAGGTTATTGACAGCTTATATTTACCCAGAAAGGGCGGGAACAGACATTGGTCATTTGAATGCGAGAGCGTAAAGAAAAAAAACGCCAGGCCTGCGCGGAACGCACAGCACAATCACAGCGAAAGCTGGAAGAGCGGCATTACTAGAGCCCGCTGTAAACTCTCTTGTGGTCACTAATTCAACTACACTAGCAACGTAACCACTACACCACAAATCATAATTTTTGTGAAGTTAGGAAGCACCCACCGCAATATTATTCTTCATTCTGCGGAGAAGCGAGGTACCCTCTGTAAGGCATTATGTGCATTTTGTTGACGCTATGGTTGATCACGAGGAATAATTATGGCTGAGTCCTTTGTAATGGGACGGAAGCTTCAAACGACCTCCTACTTACGTAATTCGCATTGTGTTACGCCCGGTCGTTATTTAACTATCTCACCACGCTTTGTAACATATGTTAACGTACGAAAGAGAGGTATAGAGAGTAGGGGAATTAACGTTATTGAGACCCTGAGCAAATGGGTCATGGGAGCCTTGTGGGCTTCCTTGGAAACCAATAAAAGTGCACTGGCGAGGAACCCACTGCGCTATAAATCATCATAATATTTATGATGTACGGAAGCAGCCACTATGATGATGATGATGATGAAATGAACTTTAGTTGGTCCTGGAGAACCCCGATCAGACAACCCCCGAAGGGGGGTCCGCCGCAGTTGCTGGCCGCGCCGATGCCGGTTGGAAGACCATGGCCCTCCGCCCGTTCGCAGGCCTCCTGGACTGGCGACAGCTGGACTGAGAACCCGCGGCCTTTAAGAGCCCTCTCCCAGCCCCTCGTCTGTGCATAACTTTGCACTAAGTAAAGCCTTGCACTGCCAGAGCATATGAGCGAGTGTGCAATTATCCGCCCCACAGCTAGCGCATCCTGAATTTATGCCTTCAGCAAAGTGAGTAAACGTGCTGCGAGACTGGAAAAAACTTGTCTGCAGCATCCGGAGAACCGACGACAGCGGCCTAGTAAGCTTGGAATACGGGAGGGGGTATCGCCACCTTGACAGTTGATAGTGCGAAGTAACTTCGCGGAAGGTTCCAAATGGATCCCTGAAGCTCTCCGTGAACCCACCTCCGGACCCGCCCGGACCAACGCGGCACGTGATTTCTCACGCACGGTCAGAGCAAGTTCGTTGACATTGGGGAATGTTGGATGTACCCTGAGCCCATGTGGGCCGGGAACCAGGTAATTGCGTGAAAGCCTCCTGCACCCCTCGAACTGAGAATAGCGGCAGCCTCTCTTGAGACCATACCCGAAGCGAAGGCCCGGAGGGCAGCCCTAGAGTCGGTGAATATCTCAGGACGCGAAGGGTCCTTCATCGCTAGAGCTATCGCTACTTCTCTGCTACGGAGGCAGACACCTTCCTAAGGAAAGCTGAGTTGAATACGGGACTGCGACGGCCGCAAAGCTGTCTGAGCTGCGCCGCATCGACGAAAGCTAACTTTTCCGGGGATTTAGCTACGAAGTCAAGCAGAGACTTGGCCCGTGCCCTTCGCCGGCCAACATTGTACCGCGGATGGATATTATGCGGGAAGGGTTCCACCTCGTGTGTACCCTTCATTGTTTGTGATAAAAATATATTCTGCTCCGCACTGCCCGTATGATGACATCCAAGCGACTGTAGGAGACGCTGCCCAGCCTTGGTGGAGGAGAGCCGTGCGACCTGAGCTAGTTGCTGTGCCTCAGTCACCCCTGAGAGGGTGTTGTGCATGACCAGGTTCATGAGCCTGTCCCATGCCGGTTCTTATAGCGAGTCCTAGCACCCTTGTAATACTTATGCGCATTAAAGTGTCGAGTATATCCTCCTCGCGTTTAGGCCAATTTAGAGATGATGCGACATAATAATATGGCTTATGAAGAACGAGTGGTACAGCCGAAGGACATTACTTTCCCTCAGCTCTCCCCTGCGGTTTGAAACCTGTAAAATAAGCTGAATCATGTTTTCCGTCTTGGAGATGATGCGGGTCAAAACCTGTGAGTTTCTGCCGTTGCATTCAAGAAGGAAGCCTAATACCCGAATGCAGTTCACTCTGGAAATCGCGTGCCCGTCCCTTATGGTTAACGAAATCTGTACCAGGTCAAGCGGTGAGTGGGGCCTCCTCCCATGCCGAACAGGTCTGTAGAGAAGCAACTCTGATTTGGAGGGTGAAAGCCGAAGCCCCGTACCCTACAGAAAACTTTCTGTGATAGACAGTGCCGACTGGAGCGCTTCCTCCACTTCAGCATCCGAACCTCCCATGCACGAGACAGTAATGTCGTCGGCATATAGGGCGTGGTTTGTATTGGCTACAGCGGAAAGACGCTCCGAGAGGCCTTTCATGGCTATGTTGAACAACAGAGGCGAAATGACCGCTCCCTGCGGCCTGCCTCTCGCACCCAGGGCGAAGGTTCCCGATTTGGACCGCCCAATCTTTGTAGTTGCGTTGGGGTCCCTGAGGAAGGCGCGAACATAAGCGTGGAACCTTGGTCTCAATCCATGCTCTCGACCGCCTCCAGGATGAACTTATGTGAAATAATTTCAAACGCTTTGGCGAGAATATTCCCCGAACATGTAGGGTTTGTCGGTCGATAATTTGCCGCTTAATTAGGAGCATCACATCCTGGGTGGACAGACCCGGCCGGAAGCCTACCATGTTGTGTGAAAAGAGCTCTTTATCCTCGACATACCGAGAGACCCTGTTGTGTACCGCATGCTCCATCACTTTCCCTACGCAGGATGTAAGGGAGATGGGACGTAGGTTCTCCTTGGCGAGTGCCTTGTCCGGCTTGGGAATGAGTGCAACCGAGGCGGTCTTCCAGGCCTCCGGTACTCGGCCCTCTGCCCAGAGGAGATTGACCCCCTCGGTTATCTTATGGATGGACTAATCATCGAGATTACGCAGCAGCCTGTTCGTAATTGTGTCAGGAACCGGGGCTGAGCGACTATTAAGCGCATGAGGCACCTCTTCGATCTCAAGTTTCGTAAAGGGCGAGTCGATTTCTTCCAGCGGCCCTCCCCGGTATTCCGGCAAATCCCAGTCCCCGGAGGGGCCGATTGGAAGATATCGCTCTGCCAATACCTTAAGTACAGTCGTGTCATCGACTACACTGCTCATCTGTGCTTGGACTAATTGGTCAATTGCCAACCTCTGATTACTCTTCGAGTTAGTTTCATTGAGGAGTACTTTCAATAGGTTCCATTTGCCTCCTGTGCGCATCTGCCGTCTACTTTTGAGCAAACTTCATTCCACTGCTGCCTAGACAACTCCTGACTGTAATTCTCGATTTCTTTATTCAGGAGCGCTATGTGCTTACGCAGCCTCCTATTGAGCTTCTGTGTGCGCCATCTCTGAACCAGCGATTTTTTAGCCTCCAACAGACGCACAAGACGCGAGTCCAGACGCGAGTCCAGACGCGAGTCCAGACGCGACCATCTTGGTTGCGAGGAGCGCATCCTCCGCTAATCGCGAGATGATTTCCTCCAACCTGCCATATTGGGCTTGATCAGCCTTGCGGCGCTTTCTAAACTTGTTCCAGGCCGTCACCTTGCACTCCTTATGTGGAGCCACCCCGGTTTCCTGCGTAACCGAGATGATAAAGTGATCGCTTCCCTGGCTTTCGTGCAAATTAGCCCACTGTACTCCCGCCGCGTTTTTGGTAAGTGCCAGATACGGAGTGGTGTCTCTCGTAACGAAATTACCCACTCTAGTGGGGAACTGAGGATCCGTGACAAGCTCCAAGGAACAGTCCGTCATAGCTTGAACAAGGTTTCTCCCCTTAACAGTAGTTTTTGGATATCCCAAGGCCTGTTGGTTGGTGGGCGTTAAAATCCCGGCCGCTACAAGCAGCGACTTGCCCGCTGGGGTAGCCGCCTTTGCGACCACCGAGGAAAACGCCTGCTTGTCATTCCGAGGGATGCTGTAAACATTCAGTAGAAATATGCCGCACTTAAGCTAATTATTCGGGATAATTTCGACGTGCTGGGCCTCCAGAGTAGAGTTGGCTAGCGCAAGCTTGCGTTATAAAAACGCACATTTCCTCGAACCAAGACAGCCAGACCGCGTTGCCCGTCTCCCATAATCGATACAGGTCGATTGCCGGGCAAGGCAACCGCCGCGTCAATTGTTTGCTGTAAAGCAATTACATGCGGCCTAACTGCCAATGGGGCAATGTACTGCTGAAGGGAGGCCTTACGCTTCCTAAACCCCGCGTAGTTCCACTGCCAAATGACAAACTCATTCGAGTTCGAAGCCATGACTACTACCACTGGTTTGCCGACTTCCCGGCACGTCCTTAGTTACGCGGGCTTGAGCCAATGGCATACCGGGGCACGCCGGGGAAACCAGCGAGACGGGCGTCACCGGGACAAAAGAGTTCTCGCCTAGACCAATCATGCTTTCGATCATTGCCACTTTACATGCTACGAGGTCAAAGCATTCCGCTTGCCGCGCTAGCGACTTTTGAAAATCCCTGATTCCTCCAAGGACAGCCGAGTCGGACGCCGCCGAAACCTCTCTTTTCGTACCTATCCTTCGCTTAGCCGGCCGCGGCTCTGCTGACGAAGGCCGCACCGGGGCCTGTGATGAATTTTGAGAGCTTCGAACTCAACTCTCATCTGTTGAAGGTGAGCTTTTAAGCTGGCGTTCTCCTGAAGCAACAATGCGATCCTAGGGTCTTCCTTTTGCTCTGGCAGTGCCGCGTGCGTTACTTGTGCTGGCTGCTGTGCCGGACTTTGCTTGGCTCGTTCCGCCCAGGTGGTGGGAGCCTCTCGGAAGCCACGCCTGGAGAGGGAGCGCCCCTTTGAGCGAGGGCGCCCGCGGGAGCGAGAGCGCTCCCTGGAGTGGCTGCGGCGCTTTCCAAAAGCTGGCGAGGGGGAGCGCATCTTTGTAGGTGGTGCCACGCTGGAATCCCGTGACGTCAGACCCTCCTGGGCCCGAAGGTTTTTTTTGGCGTGCTTTCTACGCCGTCTTCTTTGCCTCACCACGAAGGGGACTTGGAAACGATGCCTGCAGGACTTGTCGGCCGTTAGTTGTGCCCTCCGCACAAGGCACATTTCGGCTGGCATTGGTGACCTTCCGCAGGGTTGTTGACAGCACACCCACGGCACAATTTCTTCGTCGTAGTGGTGCAAACATCAGCACGATGGCCAAGAGTTCCACACCCATAACAAACGTCAGTCTGTCTCTTGTACAAAGTACACCCTAGCATGCTCGCGCCGCACATAACATAGTTAGGTACCTTTAGGCCAGAGAATGACGACTGTAGCCGTATCCTTGATGCGATGCACCTCCATGGTTTAGGGTTACGCTGGTTGACGATCATGACCGCCAGCTGCTGCGCATCATTGTCCACGTCGACGCCTCGGATGACACCTTTGCAGCTATCGTCGGAGGCCGCCGTGTAGGCAGAAACTTGCTAGTCAGTCGAGCCAAGGCTGATGAGACACAGCTCCGCATAGGCGCCCGCATTCTTTGACTCTGGAGTAGAGACAACAAGAATATTCCGAGATAACTTTGGGCATACGATATACTCCTTTGTTTCCTCCGGGTATAGGTTTGCCGCCGTCGCCAGAGCTTGGCCAGACGAATCAGGCTAACCTTCTTGAGATCCAAGCCTCCCTTCGGTCGGACAATGACTCGAATATGGCTCCGCGGCAAGCGCGGAAGCCTCGATGCGGCTGCAAGACGCCGGACGACGCCGGACGACGCCTTGCGCGGTAGCCGTGCAGCGGCCAGCCCTTCCGATACTTTGAGTAGAAGCACCCTTTTGCTGCCGGGGAGAACGCTTATTCTTGCCTAAAGCGGTCTGCACCCAGGCGCGTTAGCTTCTTCCTGGGAAATAGCTTCCCCTTCAACCATCTCCACCTCCGGCATGATGCGATCTGTCGGCGCGGGCGGGTGCCTGGCCCAATTAAAGAATTAAAAAATGGAGAAAAAATGAATCTACCGCGTCCAAAATAAGCTCGGTAAAATCCCCTCGACGAGATCTGTCCAATGGTGCAAAATTCTTGCGGATTGAAGTAAATCTTCTGGTAGCAATCATTCGAAGAAGATGGAGCCGATGAAGTCTTCGTGTGGCGCGTCACTTCTTCTTCATCGCCCCCCAGCTACTATGCAATTTTGCGCCATTCTGCGGAGAACCGTGGCACCCGCTAAACAAATGTAAGGCATTATGTACGCTTTGTTGAGGCTCTCGCTGATGACGATGAAGAATTATGGCAGATGTCTTTGTAATGGGTTGGAAGCATTCAACAACCAACTCGTTGCGCAATTCGCATTGTTCGAAGCCTGGTTACAGAATTCGCGTTGTGTGACGCCCGGTTCTTATTTTACTCTTCTACCACACTACATTACATATGTTTATATAGTGCCTTCCCGTTATGAAGCATGTATAGGGTCTTTTTGCAAAGCAATTTCAAGCACCGACATGGCTCTGAGGCAGAATACTGGGCTCCCACGCAGAGGGTCCGGGTTCGAACCTCGTTCCATCCCGGATGATTTTTCTTATTTAGTTTTTTTTTCCTTATTTCGCCCGATAGTGGTAACTCACACCGGCGGCGGTCAACTACGGCGCCAAAAACGTCCCGTGTTGTGATCTCATAACAGCTTTCGCTGTAAAACCGACATCGGCAGCGTTGATACGACCGAATGGAAAGAATAAAATTTAGGATCTCAGCATGAATTGAACCCAAGCATTCTGCTTGATAATCAGGTACTCTGACTCAGAGCCACGCCAGGTCTATAAACTGGTTTGCAAAAACAGCCTAGCTGGCGTAATGTCGGTGCAACGGCAAATATGGTTGTGGCAATGGCAATCCACATTTACCAGAAAGCGATAAACACCTCATATGTACTCTTACGAAGCAGGCGTCATATCAGATTAACATATATGGGTCGATTCTTTGCTGCGCTTTTATAACAGTCTAATAAACATTACATTTCTATTCCTATGATTCAGCAAGCTATATTGAGGTATTACTCGACCTCGGACGAATACATTAACGGAAGTTACGTATGACATTCACGTGATTGCACCATAAAGTGCACTTAGTTTCGATAATACTGACCTATGTACCCTAATGTGAGGGCTGACCTGACGTCGCACCATTAGTAACCCCTTAAACACCAGTATTGACGTGCCTGTGAGTCCACGATATGCACACAGCTACTACACTTACAAAAACACGTCGATCCACCTATTAACGCTTCTCTCAGTGCCATATAATACAGCATAGAAGTACTCGCTGACGGCTTCGCATGAAACTGATTCCCACAACGCATGGGATCTGCCGAATTTTTTTGTATTATTATCTGTATTGTCGAAAAATTAATACCCTGCACATTGCCCATTAAACGAGAGTGGTCTCAGCACATCACTGCCAGAGTATAATTTCTTGCACATCGTGCAACGCATTTTCTCCCATGTTTGACGTGCTCCATGTATGATGCAACCATGTCCAGCCCTTTGTATCACCAAAAATGAATGTTCGCTCCGTTTTCCATTGAAGTGAAGTGTTTATGTACGTATTCCTGGAAATATTTCCCACACAGCCATGGGACCTCGCCTGTTCAAAGCGAAAGCTCTTTTCGGAGACGTCATACGAGCGTGTATGAAGGAGATTGTTGAATACTCGAAGCACATTCCACCGCAAAAGATATCTCAGGTTGGTAAACTTTACAAAAGCGCCAACTTTTAATATATAGCGATTCCTTTGCATAAAATACGCGCCATGCCCTTGTCACCATTTTTTTGCTAAAATGTTCGTATGAAAGCTTGGCACTTGCGCGTTGAGAATATAGTGTACTTCTTACAATTCTTTTGCGAGAAACTTTAAAGCCGTAGGTGCTAAAGAAATATGATGGTTGGAATGCACGTGGCTTACCTGCTATACATGCCCAAACGCCTTAATTCGCGTTTCATAATTTATCAGCGGATGACAAATTGTTAACCTAAGGTGTCACTCGCACTTCCTATCAGCTTTGACAGAAAAAATGTCAGTTCGCCATTTACTGCATTAAAATAAACCCGAAGGGACGCTGATACATACTGTAAATGATAAGCAAGCCAACGGCGTTAGACATTTTAATTACATAGTGGAGGTGGTAGATTTCTACTCTAAACTGTGCAGCTTAAAAATAAATGATGGGACATCAACATTGAATATTACGAGGCATTCCCATGCCTAACTGTCGATGAGGTTTAGTGACACTACAGGGCATGTCCTGCGGGAAAGCGGCAAGAGATGGCTGCGTGACAACTCATTTGATCATTTGACTCATTTGTCCGTTTGCAATTCCGAGAATAATAATTAAAAAAACTCGACGGAAAGTTTAGAATCCCACAGCCTGCGATGAAAGGAAAAATGAGAGAAGTAATTGTAAAAAAAAACAGGAACACATCAGTGTGGAACAGATAAAAAAAGCTAGCCCATTATTTGAGCTGGAGAGGCCAGGTGATGGGAAGAACAGACAACCATTGTTCAGTGCAAGCCAACAATTGATACCAAGGAATTGGAGAGGTAGCAGAGGATCGCAGATTGCCGGGAGGTATACAACCAGGTAAATCTCAGCCCTAAAACATAATCAGTTCATGGTGGACTGGGTGGTGCAAGCCGGTGTCTACGTCCTGCAGAGAACATAAGATAGGCTGACGAGGACAGTGTTTACCCAATGCGTGGTGCAGAAAGCACACACACACACACACACACACACACACACACACACACACACACACACACACACACACACACACACACACACACACACACACACACACACACACACACACACACACACACACACACACACACACACACACACACACACACACACACACACGCAAGCACACACGCGAGGCAGGTCTGGTAAAGAGAACTTATAATACGATCGGGAGATATTGTTTAAGTTCTTCAAAATCGGTTCCTCTGGTGTGGATACACCAATGACTACGCGATTACTATGTTGGAAACGCTTCCCGAAAGTCGGCTTCCAAAACCACCATCAGAGAATCTGTGACAGGCCTTTGGATGGCAGGACCACCGTCAAAAGGGTGACCTTACTGATTTATCTTGACCTTTGGGAAAAGGAAGAAACCACATCAGGGCTGATGCAGTCCTGACAAAGCATTGATCTCCACCCGGAAAACTACTTCGTGTTCCTTTTCGCGTTCTTGATGACATGTAACTATATATATATATATATATATATATATATATATATATATATATATATATATATATATGTATACATTGGCCCTCAGCCATAGCCGTCAGCGCCAGAATCTGGGGACGCTCAAATTTAGCATTCGGAGTATTGCAATCATGAGCGATTCATTAGTGACCTTTTTCAACTTGTTGAACTACGAATGCAAACTAGATTAGAAAAGCATCGCGTATTTCTTAGTGATAGTTGAAGGTAATGTATCTGTGTTCTTGAAATTTCTTAAGATTCTTTTATTACTACGGAAAGGCTTCCAAATGTCTCCTCTTTTCATCCAACTTTACCGGAAGATCTAGTTCTGTCATTTGCACTTTATAAACTGTTTAGACATCTGGCAGCGTCTAATCTGATATATCTTCGACACTGTTGCAGGTTGCAATAGTAACATGTCAAATCTTCAACATCTGTTTTCCTTTGGCTGAAGAGACAGGGAACCAGAAAACGGTAGGAATCAGCCTGTTAATGAAATAGTGTAGCGTTTTGTAGGAGTGTATTGTGGGCTATATGCACGCGCTTTCTTAAGAACTGACACCTGCTTGGCACATGGCATTCAGGCCTGAATTCTCGAATTCAGGCCGTGCCTGCTCATTTCTCGGTGTCGGAGGGCCCCAGCTCCAGCATACAGGAAATCACCTGTACTTCGCCTCTCGTTTTCCGTATCCTGATGTTGCTGCCCTGAACAAGCGTCGAAAGACGTGCGTTTCTTCATTGCATGACCAGTAATCAAAATAAAAGCACAGTCGAAACCCGCGATAACGAAGTCCCGAGAGAACGAAATTCTCACCGCAACGAAATATTTTCGGAGCACCAGCGAACGCACATGGGAGTCAATGCATTACGTAACTTGACACTACGAAAGACATTTATACTGCAGTCCCTCATCAGGGATTTTTTGAAGCACCAGTGCGCAAATAATCTACTCTCGCAACATTAGCTACATTCGAAAACTGGTGAAATGCATTCATGCTACACTTAGATTGTGCAAAACTAGCGCTACAGCGCACTTGAGAAGCAGCCGCCATCATTGCTTACAAAAAAAAAGCTATCGACAAAAAAGCTATCTCGTGGCAGGCGGCCCGCATACTTCAGACTCGCTATGGAAGCAGGGACGGCGGCGACTTTCGAGGAGCGATGGCCCCGACGTCACCGTCCTCGCATTCAAAAACCGAAAATGCGACGGTCTTTCTTCTGTGGACCCCGGCTCACACCAGCGTCCCGCTTGCAGGCAACCAGGCGGCCCATACCGCGGCTCGAGGTCTCACTCACCGAGCCGCGGCCGACTCCACCCCAGAGAGAGTAAGAACACAACAGCAACCGGAATGGTCGTGGGGCGATCGCCTGACCACATTCAGCGACATCACACAACATTACAGACTAAACAGACGCAAATACCCTCCACCACACGACAAATTAAACAAAAGACAGGCCGTAACTTGGAGATTACTACAAACAGACACTTACCCCAGCCCGGCGATCCTACGCATCTGTTATCCGAGCTTGTACCCGACGGACGCGTGTAAAGCGTGCGGGGAAAGAGCCACACTGCGGCACATGCTTTGGGAATGTGCCGGGAGAGTTAATGTCGCTGCCGCCGCTCACTTCGCGACGCATGTTAGACAGGGACGAACTGCTACCACCGCGCGAGGGCAGGGGCCGACCGCCGCCGCGGCTGTGGTCACTGCTGAGGATCGGCTGCGTCGGCGTCGCTGCCGCTGGGAGGCGGCACTCACCAGCGACAAGCTGACCGACCAACTTTGGGCCGTCCGGCAAGCCGAGGATGCCGCCCGGGTCCAAGGGCTTCAAGCCGTCACCTGACGCCATCCTCGACGGAGTGTGGGACGGGACAGGGGATAATCCCCTCTTCCCCCCGCCTCGCCCGGACTATAAAGTTTATTCACTCATCGACAATGATGATGATGATGACTTGCCGAAACCTCTGCTCATTATCGCGGACTACGTAGCCAAATCCACATTCCTTATGGAGTTTCGTTGGTTGGCTTGACTCTGCGCTTAGCTTTGTCGGCTTTGCGCGCACATGGTCGCGTGTGTGGAGCCATTCGCGGAGCGTTTGCTTAGTCTCTGTGTGAACTGTGAACGTGAAATGTGTGTTGCGATTGCTTCGTCTGATTTCGCTGCCTGCGAACATGCCGCCTCCAACGAAAAAGCGGAAGTTCATCACGCTGGAAGATAAGGCTGCAATCATCAGTGAGGTGGAAAAGGGCAGGTAAAAAATGGACATCGCCGAAGAATTGGGTGTTGCGTGCACCTCGCTGTCCACGATTCTGCGCTGATCCAGTGGAGCCGGAAGAAGGTTCGCCTGTTCGCCTGTAGGCGCACTTGATGACGGTAATGGTGAAAGCGCAGTGCCGCGGTCACTGACCAGTGCATGGGGCGAACTTTGTGCCGTGGCGAACGAGATTCCCAATCGAGAGGCATGAAATTATTGCGTGGTAAAGCCCGCCAAAGCAAACACACTGACTTTTGGAAATGAAATCTGTTTTTTTTTTGTAAATTCGATGTCTTTTCTGCCCCATTCTCGCGCCACCGAAATTCCCGCAAGAGCGAAATTTTGTGTTTTCCCCGCCGATTTCGTTATTGCGGGTTTCAACTGTGAAGCGTTTTTCTCGTTTCAGTTGCTCGACTGCGCAATAAGCATGAACCGAAATAAGGCAAGTATGACTACGTCCCTTCCTTTATGTGCTTTCGTCAGCTCGAGCAAAACTTAGAAATATTCATGGCTCAGTGAGTGGCTGGTCAAGTGTGCCAATGAGAAAACCATATGAACACATTTTGCATTTCACATCGCATTCTCTTGCATTTTGCTTATTATTAAAGGCTTATCGTTCCCGCGCTGCTTAAGAATCGCTGGCTCATACCGTTATCAACCGGCACTTTGTGATTTCTGCGTGAAATGCATACACGTCTTCAAAAATCTTCCACTATCACTCGCTCTGCGAAACATGGGTGGTGATAACAATATACGAAGTACAATATAGAGTGCTTCAAGAAATGTGTCCGAAAATCCCCAAAACTAAGGAAAAATACATATTTTCACGTGGCCATCAATGACTATTAAATGCGAAGCATTTCTTAGCGAACTTCTGCGACTTTGAGCGTATCTATCTATCTATCTATCTATCTATCTATCTATCTATCTATCTATCTATCTATCTATCTATCTATCTATCTATCTATCTATCTATCTATCTATCTATCTATCTATCTAGCCGCCTACGACTTTGTGCTCTCCTGGCCGTTTCGTTAATCGGATGTATACCAAAATTGGTGTGTCATAACATGGCCTTACTACGAACATAAATGACAGGTCATATCATAAAAATCATGACACGCATGTCATGAACAGCATGACTTACAATCCACGGCCTTTGGTCTCCCTGGCCGTTTCGTTAATCGGATGTATACCAAAATTGGTGTGTCATAACATGGCCTTCTCACGAACATAAATGACAGGTCATATCATAAAAATCATGACACGCATGTCATGAACAGCATGACTTACAATCCACGGCCTTTGGGCTCTTGCGGCCGTTCCATTAATTTCATATATACCAAAATTGGTACGGCGTGGCAAGAGTTCATGACGAACATAATGACAGGTCCTAACATGCAAATCATGACGCGCATGTCATGTGCAGCATGATTTACATGACATGGTCTCGGGGCGCTCGCGGCCGTTTAAATGAAGGGATACATACGAAAACTGGTATGACGAGACATTTCTGTATGACGAACATAACTGACACGTGGTAACATGAAAATAATGATATACATGTCATGTATGACATGATTTACATGCCACGCTCATAGCGCACTCGCGGCCGCTTCGCTAGATTGATATACACCAAAATTGGTACTGTGCAATGTAACTTTATGAAGAACATGAATAACAGGTGGTAGCATGAAAACCATGACATCCATGACATGTATGTCATGATT
Source organism: Rhipicephalus sanguineus (assembly GCF_013339695.2). NCBI lineage: Eukaryota > Metazoa > Arthropoda > Arachnida > Ixodida > Ixodidae > Rhipicephalus > Rhipicephalus sanguineus. The sequence continues at coordinate 94,293,640 of NC_051183.1, forward strand.
TACATGCCACGCTCATGGTGCATTCGCGTCCGTTTCGCTTGCGTGATATACACCAAAATTGGTGTTACGCGACACGCCTGTATGACGAACGTAAGTGAGACGTGGTAGCATGAAAATCATGACATGCAAGTCATGTACGACCTGATCTACATGCCACGCTCATGATGCGCTAGCGGCAGTTTCAGTAGATTGATATACACCAAAATTGGTATTGCGCGATGTGACTGTATGAAGGACATGAATCACAGTTGGTAAGATGAAAACCATGACATGCATGTCATGTATGTCATGATTTAATTGCCACGCTCATGATGCATTCGCGGCCGCTTCGCTAGCTCGATGTACACCAAAATTGGTATGGCGTAAAGCGACTGTATGACGAAGGTAAATGAGACGTGGTAACATGAAAATCATGAAATGCACGACATGATTTACATGTCATGCTCATGACGCACTCGTGCCGTTTCGCTTGCTTGACGTACACCAAAATTGGTATTGCGCGACGCGACTGCATGACGAACATAAATGAGAGTTGCTAACATGGAAATCATGACATGCAGGTTATGTATGTCATGATTTACATGCCGCGCTCATTGTGCATTCCCGACCGTTTCGCTAGCTTGGTATACACCAAAATTGGTATTGCGCGACGCCACTGTATGACGAACGTAAATGAAATGTGGTAACATGATAATCATGACATGCATGAAATGTACGACATGATTTACATGCTATGCTCATGGCGCACTCGTGGCAGTTTCGCTAGATTGATATGTACCAAAATTGGTATTGCGCTATGTGACTGTATTATGAACATTAGTGACAGGTGGTAACATGAAAAATCATAATATTCATGTCATGTATGGCATGATTTACATGCTCTACTCATGGTGCACTCGCGGCCATTTCGCTCCTTTGATGTACACCAAAATTGGTATTGCGCGATGTGACTGTATGACGAACATAAATGAGAGGTCTTAACATGCGAATCATGTTATGCATGTCATGTACGGTATGATTTACATGCCACTGTCATGGTGCGCTTCCGGCCGTTTTGTTAACGTGATATGTACCAAAATTGGCATGGCATGACACGAGGGGGTGCGACAGGTCATGCATTTATATACCAGAATATGCGCTTCATTGGCATGGTGTACACTAGATTGTGCATGCATGCGTGCATGGCAAACATGCGATATATGGTGGACTAGATGCCATGGCATGAATGATTTCATTTGGCGCAAAGACAAACAAGGCGATGTATGCAGCTCTTTGCTGGCTGCTTCGCATTACATCGATTCCCACAGTGCGTGGGATCTGCCGCATTTTTTAGGGGCGAAGCTCCTTAAGGCGGCACCCGTTCGTACATCGTAGTCGTCGTCGTCGTAGTAGTAGCAGTAGTAGTAGTCGTAGTCCGTAACAAGTCTTACGCTTTGACCTCCAAGGTGGTGCCGGTGGGAGATTTTTCCTGTGCGTTGTTGAACAATAAAAATTCGCAGCGTGCGCGTTAACTAAAAGCCGAATTCTTCTGTCTCTCATTCCCCATTAGCAGCCATTGGCATGTTCCAGTAGGAAACGTTAGTAGAAGTAGATGTGTAAGTGTTAGCTAAATGCCGACTTCTTCTGTCTCTCATTGCCATTAGCAGCCATTGTTTACCTCCAAGGTAGTGCCTGGTGAGATTTCTCCTGTGCGTGATTAAACAATAAAAATTTTGTTCAAAACGCCGTTGATTGATGAAATAAACCAACGAAAGACGCCAGATGTTTTGTAAAAGCAGAACGAAAGAACGCCAGATGTTTCTAAAGCAAAACGAAAAGACGCCAGCTGCTTAACGAAAGACGCCAGATTTTTCTAAAGCAATGGTTTCCTAAACAATGAAAATTCACAGCGTACATGTAAATTTAAAGTGAGCTGCAAGTCATCATAACTCATCGAACCTTTAGTATAAACGCGCCCGATCTCACGTCGGTGATGATGTACTGGGCAGAATTCACGGAAGATTCACGGTTTACCGATGAACCTCCGCAGCTTCGCCCACTCATCATCATTCACTCCGTGGATATGCTGTGATTTTTTTCGTTTTTTACGTTTGCTGTTGCGGTAGGCATGTAAGGATGAGTAGAGACAAATTACTACCGTAAGTAAATCGTCAAGATAATTATTTTTAATTAATTGCTTGAATTAATTGGGAAATTTGCCGCGTCCTTCAATTGAAGAGCATGTTGCCGCTTTCAGAATTTACAAAACCAGCCGTTGGCAGTTATTGGTGAATATTGAAATCTGACCAATATATCCGAAACCAGAACCGGAACTCGGATCCAACTGCCATACTCTTCTGAGAGGTCTAGAGTGAGAGAGCGTCGTTGTACCAATCATTAGAAACCGGATTTTAGGAAAATGCCTGGATTAGGAAAATGCCTGGATTTTAGGAAAATTCCTACTTTGATATATGGGCATGAATAATAGGTTAAGAAGGGCGTTTTTACTGTTTTGTAGTTTCTATAAATGCCTATATTTGGTGTTGGTGCCTAAATGCTAACAAGTGCCTACGACTGCGTATTCTCGAAATCGGCGCCTATATGAACACTATTCAACCTCAAATTTCGCTTTCTAGTGCAGTTTGTGAGCATTATTCATGTTACCAGGCAACATTGAGTAATCGGAACTCTATTGGCCTCTACCAATCATCGATCGACTTCGCTTGGTGATTGTACGGGTTCCGTTCGCGACTTGAGCACGATGTCGCACGTACGTTAAAAAATGCAAAAAAAAACGAACACCACTTCAATCGCCGTCGTGAACAGTGACGTAATTCTGGTCGTCTCTTAGCTGCACTCACCGAAACTTCGGTTTGGGTTTCGCCGGCGAATTTGTTTGAATTTCATTGGTCCGCAATAATTACCAGAGACCGATTTTTCAAAATCTCACAAGAGCAATGGCTTCTTCGCAGGCAGGAGACCAATCACCCTATTTGACCCGAAGCCTCCCATTTGACCCTAATTGAAAAGTTCATTATTTTTTTTATTACTGCCCTATTTGCAGTTTCTAGTGATCTTAAGATGTCTCCCACCACAGAAAACGGTATTATGAATGGAGCGCGCGAATATTCCATTTCCCTTTATTTTGATTATTTTGAGACACATTTCATTAATCATTTTGTATAAAAATTGTCTTAAACGCAGTAATATTTCAAATCACCATTTGAAACAGCGGAACATTAAAGGGCGCCTAGTGGCCATGAAACGCGTTGGTTGAGGCAGCAAAATGACGTAATTATGTAGAGCAGCAAACGAAGTGTATGACATGCTATGCGGTTTATAAGGAGGGGACGCCAAGCAATTGTTAGTGGTCGAAGAGTCTCGAGGAAGCACTGCACCCAAAAGACCATATAAGCAGCACTGCTGCTTCCGCACACGTCATTCGTTTCTACAATATCCTTGAATCGAACGCGGCTCCATACTGGCAGTCTAAGGTGGGAATACGACTTATGGAGTATAGTACGGTCTTATACAAGAAACATAGACAAAGTTGTGGCCGTTACGGGACAACTCTGTTATTACCGCAATTGGATTCCTGAAGTAATGGAACAAGGAATTTGATGTGCATTGAGAGGATAATGCACATACCAGGCGCCCGAAACGAGACGACTGTGTAACGGAAGAATTGCTCGTAGGACAGTCCAAATGTACACGAGATCGCTGAAGCCACTGATTCAAGTGGAACATCCATGCTAAAGCTTGCCGCATACCTCGCCATCTTGAGGAACTTCTGAAAGCGCGTACTTTTAGTTGCAAGAGGCCTTCAACAAACAATCGCTCCGAATGTCAATCGTGTAGAAGAAAGTGCTGTATGGTCGCCCATTTGACGTCGTCATCGACCATCAGGCATTATGCGGGATGTCGCCATTGAAGGATTCCTCGGGCCGTCTCGACCACTGGGCACTTCGTCTACCACTGGGCACTTCGTCGGTACAGCACAGGACAACCGTGTGCTGTACCGCAACGGACGCCAGCATGCTGACGCCGACGCCCTCTCGCGCTCATCCTTGCCTGACGACAATGCCTCCTGATCAGTATCTTACCTTGCTGGTTCTTCCATCGACGCCCACACCATTGCTACCGAACAGCGCAAGGATAATTGGTTCGCCTCGCTGATAGACTTGCTCACTGATATGTCGCCAACACCATCCACTCGCGCGTTACATCGTCAAGAGCACCATTTCGCCATTCGTGACGACCTACTACAGCGACGGAATTACAATGCCGACGGCCGCCAGTGGCGACTAGCGATATCCCGCAGTATGCGTTCTGAAATATCCGAATCCTTCCACTCTGATCCGCAATGCGCGCACTCTGGGGTATCCAAAAATTACCACCGCATTCGACAACGATACTTCTGGTTAGGGATCTACCGCTACGTGCAAGAGTTCGTTCGATCCTGCCTCGATTGCCAACGCGAAAAATCTTCAACGCACGCGTCGCTCGCAGCCAAGACTGTCAGCGCAGAATACCAGACGGTCAACAGTTCGATGGATCAGAGCTATGTTGCTAGTGGGAGCCCAGATATTGTGATGCTTAGACTGCTCCTACGAGGTCTCGCGCAGTACAGGCGATTCAAGTGTGGGCTTACGGGCGGAGCGGCAAACACTGTCAGTTGATGCCAGTGAATCAGCAAGGGCGTGATCTTACGTATGTTTGGGGCCGGAACAGTAGACAACGCAGATCTCATGCTCCTGTAGCTTAGACATCGAGTTAGCAAGGTGGCTAGATCATACTTAAAGTGGACAGCCAAAAGAAAAGACGTGGTGTCCGGGAAACGTCGAAAGACTGGTGATGCAAATATGCGTGAAATTTTCTTAGTCCTCACATAACCACGAAAGACTCCTTCTCTGTAACCTAACCAAGAATTAGGCTCGACGTTTGGCAGATTATGGTGGGCGTAAGCAATTCACATAACGATTGAACCCGACAATTCGTGTTTGGAGTACGCGCCGACAACGGTGCCGATGACATCGGCGGGGAACTCGATGGGGTCTGCGGGACCATTGCGGGGGAGAAATGCGGTTATGATACGAGGAGATCAAACACCCTGAAGGCATCGTCGCACACTGGTGACCAAAGAGATGCTCCTTTGTCGCTGCTTGGGATCCATCAGGGACGCGCTTATGTAGGATAAATTTCAAATAAGACGCCGGAGACGCAATCAGAAAAAAACAAACTAGGAAGTTTCATTAAGTTGCGTTGCTTTCCAAAGTATGTTGCAACAACTGGGCGCCCGATGAATTTCCCATTGCAAAATAACCTGACCATAAAGCGTGAACTGTCAGTCCCCCCCACCCACACATACATTTGTTTTCATTTTAAACCTGCAGTTTTCATTTCCACCCTTGTGAACTAATTTTTATACGCTCTTTCTTCGCAGAGTTCGGTACTGTATACAAAGGTGCAGTTGCCAACAGATTATGCAGATGCTGTAACCACGCTTCTGGTAAGCAGGACAAATAGGCGTGGGGTACTAATGAACATTTACTTTCAGACACTTCTTTGGAAACATCATACGGTGCCATTGCATAAAGGATCTCATTACAACTACTCGACAAAGCAATGCCCGCTAATGAAAAATATATTCACGTTATTTGATTATTCAATGCAAATGAAGGGCCGATGATTGGATGTCGAAAGGAAGGCCTTTGATCGCAAAATGTTGCGAAACATGCTTTCGCGAAGAGCCACATTTAACGAACGTCATGTGCGACGTGGTATTATTGCTTGTGTTGATAGTCATGGTGCGTAGCCTCGATCAGCTTAAAGGGCCTCTGACAGCCGATTTTTTGTTTGTGAAATTTAGGTTGCAATAAGTAGGTCTATGTCTTGTAATCACGGAATGACACCGCAAATACTCCTACGTGATGTCTAATTAATTCTAGCAGCATTAATTATGGTCATTTTTAGTGTAGGTTCAAAACGCGCGCCGAAAGAGGATAAGAAACTTGCACCGCGCCGCGGCGGTCGCGCCTCGGGGCACGCGTGATGACGTATGCTCAGTATTGGGTGACGTCAGCCACGCGCTTGTTGAGCTGCCAGTTGGAGAAGTTCGTCTGCTCGTCGAGCACGTGGAAGACGATGTCATCGCTGTCAGGCGCAGATTCGTGGCCCTACGCGTCGTCTAACGAGTCCGACGACGGTTCGCAAGTGGCAGACGCTGAGGTTGGGAATGTTTTGAACGGAGGAGCCTGGCAATGCAGCGGCTGAAACCGAACGCGTCTCCTCGCCGCAAGGATCGCGGCTGCGCTTTCTTCTAGCGCTCCGATGCAATTCACCTATAGTGGACTCACTATGCGTTGCTCTTTTTGTTGCCGCCCGGCAGTTATTATTTTTTTTACACGCGTCTAGTGCAGACAGCGCTGCTTGGCGCCGCCGTTGAAGAAAGGTGAGACGCCGTGAGCTGGTGTATCACTGGCGTCTGCAATATGGTTGCTGCACCTTAGTCGAAGCAGCTGTAGTGAAATATAAAGAAAAACACAAGAGCATGATAATAAATTATAACGATTCCAGTTCACTACAGACGCCGCTTAGACACCGCAGTTGTACGTCCTCACCCGAAAGCGCTTTAATTTTTCTTTCTTCAAATGTGTTGACCTGCAAATAATAAGGACGAAAATTATCATCCCCAGCGTATGCTCCACTGTTCGATCTCACGCACTCGCCGCGTGCAAGTTGCTTAAAATTAGAATGAAATTATTCTCAATCGCGGGTACAATCACGTGTGTAAGTTGTTTCAACCTCCTGAAACAGCCGAGTACCATATTCATTGAAAGTTAGTCGAAGCGAACGGCATACACGTTCTCTGTTAAACGCGTTACACAGTTTTATTTGGGCATCCGCAGCAGCTCTGCGGACGCAGCCTGCCAGCCATTCCCAATGACAGGCTGCGTCCATATATATGTAGTGGGCGCTCAACTGAAACTGTCTGTTAATGCACGGCACCGCTACAACGACGCGGAACGTGGAGAAATGCACACAAGAAACGCGCGCAAGCGCCTACAGCAGAAGGGGCGGTGCGACTAGAAAAAGTTGCACTGGCGCCACCTGGATTTTAGGGGCGAAGCTCCTTAAGGCGGCACCCGTTCGTCCCTCGTAGTCGTAGTAGTGCGTAACCAGTCGTAACGTTAGTACCAGATCTTAACCTCCAAGGTGGTGCCGGTGGGAGATTTTAGGGCACGCGTTCGTCCCTCGTAGTTGTCGTAGTCGTAGTGCGTAACCAGTCGTAACGCTAGTACCAGATCTTGACCTCCAAGGTGGTGCCGGTGGGAGATTTTTCCTGTGCGTTGTTGAACAATAAAAAATTCGCAGCGTGCGCGTTAACTAAAAGCCGAATTCTTCTGTCTCTCATTCCCCTTTAGCAGCCATAGGCATGTTCCAGTGGGAAACGTTAGTAGAAGTAGAAGTGTAAGTGTTAGCTAAAAGCCGACTTCTTCTGTCTCTCATTCCCATTAGCAGCGATTGTTTACGTCCAAGATAGTGCCTGGTGAGATTTCTCCTGTGCGTGATTGAACAATAAAAATTTTGTTCAAAACGCCGTTGATTGATGAAATAAACCAACGAAACACGCCAGATGTTTTCTAAAAGTAAAACGAAAGAACGCCAGATGTTTCTAAAGCAAAACGAAAAGACGCCAGCTGCTTAACGAACGACGCCAGATGTTTTCTAAAGTAATGCTTTTCTAAAAAATGAAAATTCACAGCGTACATGTAAAGTTGAAATGAGCTGCAAGTCGTCATAACTCATCAAACCTTTAGTATAAACGCGCCCGATCTCACGTCGGTGATAATGTACTGGGTAGAATTCACGGAAGATGCACGGTTTACCGATGAACCTCCGCAGCTTCGCCAATTCATCATCATTCACTCCGTGGATATGCTGTGATTTTAATTTTTAGACCGCAGCTCTGAGGCGCCCGCCCCTGTGTTGAGCGGCGTCACCATTGCCTCCGGTGGGGAGCCGATAGACACGCAAAAATAAAGTGAGAAGAGATACCGAGGCTGGAATGGGATTTGAACCCAGGCCATCCACGTGGCACTCGAGTATTCTACCACAGAGCCACGCTGGGGCTTGAACCTCATTCCAAAAAAACTTTAAACAGGCGCCATGTAGGCCAAATCATCGTCTTACCCTGTTTGGGATATGGCGTGGAGAAGCCGCTGAGGAACTCGATACCGTCGAGCTGATTAAAATAGGGCATTATTTAACACTGAGCGAAGCCATCCTGGCCCTACTAGCAGTCCGATGTCCCCATTTCTCCTCTCGTTCTCACTGGTGCTTCTTTGTCCTCCTCTACGGGCTGGCTGAATCGCCACATGTTGAGCCCCGCTGTCTCCTCCGCTGCTATATTTATAGTCGCTTTTCCCCAAACTCTCCAGTTCGACCGAAAGGAGCTTCAGGAGACCGTCCAGTCCTGCGTTGTCCACGGAATTATTCTCAGGTTGTGCGGCACAGGTACGGTCATACAGAACCATGACGTCTCAGGGTAATGCCCTAAGTATGACGTCGCAGCGCATAGACGAAAAGGAAGACCGCTGCACACCCAGTGACTCCAGCCCTCGGATATTCACGAGCACGTGGTCATAGAGTTGCCGGAGGGCTCTTGTGTCCCCAGATGCTCGAACACGAGTAGCTGACGTAATCTTGTGAAGTATTCCTGTTCTTGGCGAGCCTTGGCCCCGAAGCGCTTGTCTAGCACGTCTGCAGCGTCCTTATAGCATACTTAGGTCATTAAAAGACCGGCCAGCCCTCAAGCAGCGTCTCCTTTTAAAAACTGTCGCACATAGTGGAATTTCTCTGTCTTAGTCAGAGTGACGTTGTTGCGGACAATCTGGACAAACTGCTCCCAGAACTCCGTCTACTTACACACATTCCCAGAAGAGGGCGCGATCGTGAGTTTTGGCAGCTTGGCTCCCATCCTCTCTGACGGTGTAGCAATCACAAGGGTAGCCGGCCCCAGCCCCAATCCCTCTTCTGCTAGTGTGCTTGAAATGCGGTTCCGACGGCTGATGAGCTCGGTGAGAATTCTCGTCGCGTTGTCCTCATAATCTAAAACTGTTTCGCACTCGGACTCGAAGTCCTCGCCGGTGATGACGCTAATTCGTTGATGATCTTGTTGAACTCGAGTTGTTCGTTTTCAGCCTCTCGTAGATGGAATCGAGCTGTTCATGCGTTCTCGTGGATAGAATCGAGCTGTTCAAGTAGTTCAGATCGAAAGCTGTTCAAATCGAGCTGATCACCCGGCTGTTCAAAGATCGTGGTGAAGCCCGCTTCGCCTTGAGCTTGTCCAATTCGTCCGGGCAACTGGTAGCCGTCGGTAGGTCTATTCTGGGCGTTTCGGAACCAAAATGTTTGAGATATGGCGTCGGGAATCCATTGAGGAATTCGATACCGTGGAGGTGATTAAAAAAATCACAGCATATTCACGGAGTGAATGATGATGAGTGGGCGAAGCTGCGGAGGTTCATCAGAAAACCGTGAATCTTCCGTGAATTCTGCCCAGTACATCATCACCGACGTGAGATCGGGCGCGTTTATACTAAAGGTTCGATGAGTTATGACGACTTGCAGCTCACTTTAATTTTACATGTACGCTGTGAATTTTCATTGTTTAGAAAACCATTGCTTTAGAAAACATCTGGCGTCTTTCGTTAAGCAGCTGGCGTCTTTTCGTTTTGCTTTAGAAACATCTGGCGTTCTTTCTTTTTGCTTTTACAAAACATCTGGCGTCTTTCGTTGGTTTATTTCATCAATCAACGGCGTTTTGAACAAAATTTTTATTGTTTAATCACGCACAGGAGAAATCTCACCAGGCACTACCTTGGACGTAAAGAATGGCTGCTAATGGGAATGAGAGACAGAAGAAGTCCGCTTTTAGCTAACGCTGCAAATTTTTTATTGTTCAACAACGCACAGGAAAAATCTCCCACCGGCACCACCTTGGAGGTCAAAGCGTAAGACTGGTTACGCACTACGACTACGACTACGAGGGACGAACGGGTGCCGCCTTAAGGAGCTTCGCCCCTAAAAGGGCTTTATTTAACACTGAGCATAGTCATTCTAACCCTACTAGTAGTCCGATGTCGCCGTTTCTCCTCTCGTGCTCACCGGTGCTTCTTTGCCGTCTTCTGTCGGGCCGCTGGCGCTCGCGACGGAAACAACAACCCTATGTAATATAGCGTGGCAGAAAAATGAAATAACAACCAATACACACAATGCTAATTGCGCAACGAGTGTGTGATTTAATGCTTCCCACCGACTGCTAAGTGCTCGGCCATAGGTCTTTATCGTCCTCAGCATTATGCAGCATCAAGAAAGTGCACATAATAGTTTATAGATGTCTAGCGGGCACCCCGATTAAACACAGTTGGCGTTGCCCCAACGGGAAGCTGCGGTCGGAATTCGCATTAGGCAGTAACGTAATATTCGGTGAATTTTTTCTTATTTTATTTTTTCATGGCTGTCGGTTCCGCCACCGACCGCGACCGCGACGGCGACGCCGCTCAACGCAGAAACGGCCGCCTAAGTGCTGCGCTCTAAAAAATGTACGCCATCCAACTAGCCTTCGCAAGCGCACGCTCTGTAAAAGGAGCAATTTCGGCCTAACACGTGACATTTCGCGTCATGATCCTGCAAGAGATGAGATTTCCCGAGACTTTTGTGCTTGTGCCAGGTAGTGTTGCGACTTAGGTATATTGTTGGGCCACCTTTTCATATGTTCACATCTAAGCGCGCTTGTTCGACGTCATATTGTATTTTCTCATAGGACAATTTCGCAACGGGGAGGATAGTAAACGTTTATAGCTTTTCTTTTATCTAGTAAGGCCGTATTTTCAAATAACAATTTTAAACATTTTCTGACATTATCACTGAAATGCGTGTTTTTCGAATGTAGCCAAAAGTTATTTTAATGAACTGCATGATATATATATATATACACACATGTGTGTGTGTGCCCTGACGAAGGCCGGTCCCCGGGCGCAACGTTGGCAATAAACATCGTTTTTCGTTTGTTCGTCCACTTCATTTCAGCATCTATATATATAGATGCTGAAGCATATATATATATATATATATATATATATATATATATATATATATATATATATATATATATATATATATATATGTGTGTGTGTGTGTATATATATATATATGTGTGTGTGTGTGTGTGTGTCCTCCGTGTGCTGCCCATGCCAATTCAGTGGCTGATGTCAACCCAGTGGCTCAAGCTTATATGCTGTGTGTTTCACGTAACTAGAGGAAAATATATGTTTTGAAAGTAGTCAACCGCAACTAAGCAGAGCCAACGATTCATTGTTTAACGTCACGTGGCACTCCTTGGAGCAATTCTATATTGCGCCGAATCAGTTAAATAATTGAGATTACTCACACAAAATATTCAATATTCACTTTGAGGTAACTGCGTTTCTTAACATAGAAGGCAGTACAAAACAACCAATTCCTTTTTTTTTTGTTGCAATGTACGGTGGCGTCCCCGCTTAGGGTGAACACGCCTCAGCGTGGCCGCGCTCCGCGGAGCGCCATATTATCTAGCGTGGCCTCGCTTTGAATCCAAGTGGCGCAGGCGCACACGACTGCGCCGCTCTTTCTGTACTGCAGCCAAGCAAAAGCGGCGCCACGGTCACGGCGGCTACTGCGGAGCGGCGGGCTTCAGAGCTTAGCAGACGGCGCGAAGTATCACCCGTAGGTAACTGTGCGCATGCGCCGCTAAGTTTCGATGCGCGGCCGCACCGGACGCACTGGCACTCAGCGGAGCTCAGCCATGCTGAGCCGTGTTCAACCAAAGAGTGGGCGACACTGTACATATTACATGGTGATTTTTTCGGCGTTTAAGTAAGGCCTGAGCATTATGAAAGAAAACCACGTGACTGAGCTTATCCGCTACCGTATTGCAGCATTATCAACCGCGTTTCGAGCGAAAGAGACGTGCGCGCGCAACGTGGCGAAGCGAGTGCCTGTGGCTCAAGGCATCCGTGTCGAAGAGCGTCAGCATTTTTGGCAGCGGCACACGGCAAGGAAGCCCTGTCATTTGCGATAAGCAATAGGTCAACGATCTGTGCCCACAGTTGTTTGACTGGAAGCACGGTTCAGAGTGCTGCAATCCGGTAGCGCATGAGCGCAGTCACGGGGTGTCGTTTCTCATTTTCGGTGTTTCTTTACGCGCAAGGAGAAATAACCGCACAGCGCGTAGTTTGCCACAAAACCTTTTATCTGCCGTCTCCAGAAGCCCTGTACAACGTAACAGAACGCACGTGGCCCAAAAGTTAATGTTAAAAAAAAGAATATGGCAGCTTCGGACTAGTAGTGCCAAGCGTAGCTGGGTGGCCTTCTTTGTCTCTCTTTATTTTTGTCTTTCTTTGTTCCTTTTATTTCTTTTTCTCTCTCTTTGCTTTATTGCTTTGTGGTATATGTTTCTTCCAATTCTTTGTTCCTCTCTCTATCTGCTTCTTTCTTTCTCTTTCATTGTTCCTCATTATTTCTCTTTCTTTTTCTGTAATGCTTTCTGTTTTTTCTATCTCTGTTTTGTTTCTGTGCCTTTCTACCTATTTCTCTCTCTTTCTATCTTCTTATATCTTTATTCTATTTTTTTTTCATTTTTCTCTTTCCTTTTATCGCTCTCCCTCTCTCTCTGTTTTCACTTTCTTTCTCTCTTTCTTTCTTACTTTATTTATTTATTTATTTCGAACTCTTTCTTTCCCTCTCTCTCTTTCACGTGTTTCACGTGCTTCCTTTCGCCGAGCACAGTTTTCGTTTAACGCTCGCACCTGCTGAAGTCGGTAGTGGGGTTTGCCCAATTCCTGCGGCGCATACCCACATATGGAATTTGGCATGACGGAGCGCAATTTACCGATAGGTCAAACAACTTAGCTGTTAGAATTTTCGCAAAAATGATCTTAGTCATTGAACTTATTAAACGCAATATACGTAAGAAGTATCCTAACCAGCGTCACATGCCAGCAAGTCATACGCTATCGGTTTCATTTAGAGGCGGATAGCGACTTTCTTTAAATCCTTGTTCCTACTTACGTGAAACACCCTCTACACAATGGTGAACAACCTGTGCAGCATTGTATTGTAAATAAACAGTTGTCCAGCATTAAATTTCTTCATTCGGATTCTGCTAGCGAATCATTAGTTTCACCAGTGACACGTACCCATGTTTGCTTTTACAGGAGTGCATGTTTGAAGTGACAGGGAGGACCAATACTGGACTGCAGGTTATCAACGACGCCACAGCGTTTGGGCGCTTAGCATTGCTGTCATACGGATGAGCGCGACGGAAGGATATTTACCTGTGTTTCACGTTGGAGTTATGAAGTAAATTTACTAAATTGTGTAAAAAACAAACAAAAATTTCATATCACAAAGAAGATCCGGTATCAAAAAATTCATTCACGTACTGTATCGTTGAAATAAAATATTCATGCTTTAAAACTTTGGTGACTTGTACTGAATAAACGGAAGGAGCGTATGATGTCATGCAGTTGTTTTACTATAGCAATGTAATCCACAGAGGAATTCAGGGGATGTGTTCGGAAATTGTTGAAAAAGGAGTGTCGCTGGAACCAACGTTTATATAACGCTTAGTAAATGCCGCGATGGCCCTCCTTAGCGTCGTGCATGGGTACGTTTTCTCAATATCCCCAGGCCATCGAATTGGCGAAGAAAGGAAAACAGTAATGAAAAGGGGCGCACTAAAAAAGGCCCATAAAAAACATCAAAACTTGAGGAAGATCACGATGGTCGCGCATCAGAATACCTATTTGTTTGCCGTATACGTAAATAGAAGACTTCCGTAGTAATGCGTGGTTTGCCAAATCATATTTAAGGAATGGGAAGAGGCGCCTATGCGACTGACCAAAGCAAACTATGGAAGCATTCAAACGGACCACTTGCAATTTCTGAAATGTACCGGACCGCTGTAACGAGCAGAAGATATAAGGAATTTTAACATGGTTTACCATTTTTATTGGAAATAATTGTAGGGAAATCTGGTTTATATCAATGCACTTAGATAACCAGAGTATCTTTTTTGACCGATGAAATCCCAAACGCCAATCAGCAGTTTAAGCTGATATTACAATAAATGTTCATGCATTTTCTTTCGTGGTAATGATTCATATATCGTCATTGAGCATGAGCTGAATACGTCCCACAGTAGCCCACTGGATATTATTCGAAAATGCATTCCATGGAAACACATTACAGGTTACCAAGCGTTACTTCATGCCCCCAGGCATAGATTCTAGGTTCCAGCCTGGAGCCATTCATGCATCCAGGCTGACTATTGGCTTATGAGTGTAAAGCAACCAATCCAATCACTTTAGTATTTATCGGACAGACCCAAATAGTATTTATCGAACAGACCCTTATGTCCACTCTATCTTATGCAACCCTTATCGTAAGCAATCCATGCCTTTATATGTCCTTCAGTTTTATCAATGTTTTCGGGCAACTCGCACCGGCGCTTGTTAGGGTGGCCTGGAAGATAGTAATTCCTGTCACTCGCGACTCATACCACTACAAACTAACGTAGCAAACAGATGAGCCGTCTGCTAGCGCTTCGGTGGGAGCGTTCCTTCGTGCAATGCAAAGTGTTGACAGCTTTCAGTGTATCACCCATTATGGTGCAACATTACACAACACAGTAGCTCTACCGTTTGACCCGATATGGTGTCGACGCAGTCAGAGGGTGTCACCACCCTGTGGTGACACCCACTGCTCCGCCGCACACTTCCGGTGCCGATCGCGGAGGCAACGATCGAGGCTACCTAGTCTGCGTCCTGTCACACATGCGCCTCCACTTTATTGCAGTAGTTCTACCGAAATGATCTGACGATGCTGTCAGTGCTATCGGTGTTGGGAGAATCCGACCACGTGTGTCCGCCTGGAACGCAAAGGTTTTCGAAGTGGCTGTGGAAAACGTTTGTGTTTTACCAGCGTAGCTGTGTAAGCCAACCGTAGGCCCGTTTAGAGCAAAAGAGAATACTGTCGTCATTATAAACTGAAAGGCGCTCTCTCCGTCCTCATCTTCATCTGCTGCTTCGCTCCCAGAGGACATGCGCCGATTGGTGCGGCATGCGATGGAAGAACTCTGACGGGCGAGAGAACATAGCCGGTACAGCATAGCCGTGTATGGTATAGTATATCAAGGAAGTTCGAAGGGAAAGTGAGGAGTATGGAAATGGGGAGGTATGCTTCGCATACAAGTTTATAGTATAGCATGCAGGAGCGTGCCTGGATAGCTGAGTGATGCGGATCGCGGTGACGCAGGTTCTAATCTCGCCTCTCGCCGAGAATTTCTTTTCACTAAGAATTTATCTCTCTTTCTTTCTGCCTCTCTCTCTGTACTCGTCCTCTGGCCCATCAGAGTCACTTCCTCCCACGCCGCAAAAATCGGCGAACGTGTACTGGGAGCGAAGAAGAGCGAAGGCGACGAACAAGAGGATGAAGAGATCGCGTGCCGGCTCTTCACGATGGTAATAAACCTTTCAAAATTCTTGAGAAAAAAAAATAACTTTGACCTTCATCTGTTTTGGTAGTCAGCATATTATCTCGAAATTAACAACATTCTAGTGTAAAAGAAAATATTACAAAGTGTTGTGCATTCTTACCTTATGGCACCCTTTCGTCGGAGCTGCGAAGCTTTGTTACAATTTGAGTACCAGGAACGTTTTTACTTGTCACGCATCGAGTTCAACTGTACTTGCCTTGTTCAAGGCTAGCTTTAGTGCTCAGGTAAAAAAAGGCAGATTTTTGAACGGCGTAGCTGTGTGACGTGACGAACAAAAAAAAGAATTTATTTACTTTGCAAGGACGTTGTTCGCGCTTTGGGAACTGCGCAGTGCGCAGCAGACATATCACTTTATTTATCGAGGAATGTAGAGCGTTATATTGTGAAAGGGCAAAATGAGAATCCCTAATTGCCCCTAAATGCGTGCGGAAAGACGTACATTTCTCCAGAGCGCATATGACTTGTGAGCTTAGTTTGATGTGATTGAAATGTCCTTTAACAACAACCTTCGCATACAAGGCCCTTGTCATCTTCCTGAGGAGCGATGATCACTGATTGTACAGTCGCGGAACACAAAGCAAGATCATTACTGTTCATGCTTTTTTTAGGATTGAATAAAACGACATCGCAGTCACGGCTGGACAGCAGCGATAAAATGGAGTAAGTTACATAGTGTGACAACGAGAAGGGCACGTCTACAAAGTGCTCTGCGAGAGCGTCTAACAACACAGGTACGTCATGTAGGTATCATGGTTCCTGCACTTGAAGAATTTGCTAATAAATAAAGACAGCATGGTGTTGTGAGTTTGTCTAGTTTTAATAAAAATTATTCTGTTCACTTTTATACCACTACACCTAATCAAGGAAGAACATCCAATGAAAGCCTCTTGATAACAACCAATAAATATACAATGCATTTGTAATGAAACGATTAACTATAAATGTAGATATAGCTAAAAATGGCTACGTGCTATACCCACAGAAATATTGTTTGGTTATCTGAAAGATGGAAGTGGTCTCCATCTCTAGCAAATTTTTGCGCCAGTCAGTGAATTGTCTAAAACGAGGTCTGTCTTACGTATGAGACTGGAGCATACAAATAAAAGCACTAGCATTTGCATTGAATGTATTGATCTCGCTAAGGCTACAGCGCATTTGCCCGCTCCTCAGTCTCTGGTCAACTTATTTCTATTAAATGCGAAGCATTTCACTGCGAACCTCAGGAACTTTGCGCGTTTCTATCTACGTATCTATCTATCTATATATCTATCCATCTATCTAGCCGCCTACGTCTGGGCGCTCTCCCGGTCGTCTCCATAGGTTCTAATATAGCAAAATTTGCATAGCATAAGTGTATGACGAACACGATTCACTGGTGATCATATGAATGACATAAGATAACTGTCGCGTACGTCATGAAACCTGTTCCCTCAGTCACGTGTGGCGCATACCCGCATACCAGAGTTCATGTTGTGCGGGTATGTGCCACAGGTTATAGCAGAGTCTCAATCAACTCAGTAACCGCGAACATACACATAATAGTAATTGTTGGCGTTTTATGTCCTAAAACAAGGATATGATTATTAGACACGACATAGTGAAGGGCTCCGGAGTTTTAAACTTCTGGTATTCCTTAACCTGCACTGACATCGCACAGTACACGGGCCTCTAGCGTTTCGCCTCCATCGAAATACGATCGTCGCAGCCGGTATCGAACCCGCGACCTTCGGGTCAGCAGCCGAGCACCGTAACCACTACACCATAGCGGCCGACGCAGGGAACGTTAGCGAGCTGAAGAAAGAGCACCACTGGAAGACACTGGGCTGCCATCTACTCGTCCACGTGGTCCACCACGTCGACCACGTGGATTACGTGAAAACCGGGGTCAATGTTTCCTACAATAACTCTGCCAAGAGGACCATGTCCCTCATGATTACCGGTGACTTCAGCATTGATTTATCAAAACCCAACAACGCCTTGTTCTTAGACGGCATGAAAGACGGCTTGGATGAGGAGAGGGCATCACAGGACTTTGGTGCCACGTCCAGGACAGAAACCATCATCGATCATTTCTTCGTAAAAGTCATCCGCGCTTTCCAAAAGCTGTACTCTATTTCTCACTTCACTACACGTAGACCGTTCGTAACCGCTATCACGAACGGATCGGATAACAAGATCTGTCGAGCTGCTGGTGCTCACCGATCGCGGTGATGATGACCTTATACAAGAACTGCCAAGAACCCCTTCCACGTATGCACACGGCTTCGTGAAACGTGCGTGCGTTCTCCGTCATAACAGATAAGTATAAGCGTAACAATTGTAACGCAAGTCTAACAACTGCAACTGTGACTGTAACGTACGTGCAGTGCGCCTGCGCCCGCCACTCGGCTGTGTATATATCTAGGGAAACTTTTCTGAAGAAAGCTTAGTTGCGAGTAGCACCTGTCCTGTCCATCTGTGGTCCTTCATTGTCCTATTCCAATTTGAGCTAGCCAGTATTGAAAAATATCAGCACTACATATCAGCTTACTGCAGTTGGTGTTGGTAACATCAAGGTTGCTGTTGGCATCGTTAGGCAACTGTACACAGCAGGATATATAATACATGTGCGACTCTTCAAAATATGTTTGTGCGTATACCATTTGCACATTTCTCTAGCGCCATTCCGCAACGTTTCGCTCAATGTTTCGCTCAAACTGCGATACAGTCACCTTCCCTCGCATGCTTCGCACAACATCGATTCCCGCGGTACGTGGGATCTGCCTAATTTTTTATTGGGAGACGTTTTTAACTGGACGTGACGGTTCTCATCGCCTCTCAGATAAACGATCTTACGTGGAAGCGACTTCGTGAGCGCCGTTAAAATTGTTGTGACTGAGATTTGGCCCTCACTGTAAAGTGCGAGTGCGAAAAGCCATATTGTTCTCCTGTGAGATACAAGCACCTGAAAAGCACGGTGTTGTCTTAAACCCCAGCAATACAATTCGCGGTGTTACGCATAATAAATTTTGTTCGTGCTTAATTATATGACCTCGCAGGTTTTAACTAGGGCTCCATGTTTTTGGAGTTTATTTTTCTTGGCATTCGGAGGGTGTTTTTCATAGTTTATATATTCGGCGAAATTCGGCGTTTTCGCAGTTTAGATGTCGAAATTCGGAGTTCAACTTTGCAATATTCTCAATACTCCGAAATCGTAAAATAAATGTTTCTGAACGCGAGAACATCAGAAAACGCGAAGTGCATTTTATATTTCTGGAATGCCTGAGCGCACAAAGATATTCACAGGAACATAATGACTTGAATACAAAACACCTACGTTTGTGTGTATTAAAATTTCAAAACTTGCTGTATATTACACAAGCATACTTCGCGGAGTTGCTGTCAATGATGGAAGTGCGCTTCTTTCGAATGGTGATTCACAGGTCTCAAAATGCCCCTTCACCATTTGCGCTAGAAAGAGAGTGAGTCATAAGAGTCAGCCCACAACGAGAAGCTCTGGCTGCTGGACAGTGTGAAGTATCCAAAACGACAAGGGTTAAAAAATGTTCCTGATTTCATAGCTCAGGTAGTTTACAAAAATCACTCGTGAGCTGGCTCATATTGTAAGTTTCAAGAAGCACTAACTGAAAAGTCGGCGCATAGGTTTCGAACTAGCGGGTTGGCTTGCTTCACCTTCGGAATTACAGTTTGAACACTCTACCAAAACAGCTCACTGGGGTACTGGAGTGCATCGCAAAGGTTCCTCTCAACTGTCTATCTCCACGTTTCCGTGACAGCAGCGTAGCATCCATGAAGGTCTGCGACAGTCGTTGAGCGGTCATACTCGTCGAGACGATCCAACAGACTTGCGACATCTGTGTGAAGACCTCAGGTGGGCCACTCCATTGATTGAAGAGCGCGTGCAAACGAAGTCCCTGTGTGGGGTAAATCTGGTGCGCCAGAGTACTCTCCACCTCAAGTTCCTTAATGATTGTAATGATTGAAAACACAGTTCACGAATCCGACTTTGGAGCTTCTCCCACATCATTCCCTTGGCGTCGTTACTTCTGGAGAAATACAAAATGCCACGCCAGTAGTCCAGAACATCTTCTAAAGCTTCATAAGAGAACCACCTAGTGGGACATACAGTCTTCAGCGACTTGATGGTCATGTCGATGGCCACGCATCAAGACCAAGCATATGGCGCCGCTCTCTAAGACTGAACATTTGATGTCTGGCGCGCCTGAGTGCAGCCAGGGGACCGTGTATAACATGTTGCCTCGCTACGCCGGTCCCTACATGCGTTGAAGATTCTCGCTCCGTGCACGACAAGCCTTTTGTTGAAAGTGCAATGGGTGTGGTCCACGAGATACTGCTGAAGTGAAGTTTATGCTGGCCAAACCAGCCGATGTATCGATAACCACTTAAAACATGCCCCTTCGACAAAGAAAGGAATGTGGTTATATTGGCTGTTAAAATCGGAGTTTAAAGATAATTCCGTATTGTCAAAAAATTCCCGGCGAGTGTTTGTCAGATTTTTTCGGGATTTCTCCGAGAACACGAAGCCCTAGTTAAAACCTGCAGCCCGCACCACTGACTTCTGACAAAGGTTAGCTAGGTGTGTGGCAAGGGAACATAGAAGAGCATTGACTCTGTAGAAACTCTTAAGGGTGGTTTTTCACGGTTGTGTAATCTTTGATAAAAATACGTGTCAGTAGATGGATCGCGGGAAAGTAACAGAAACAAGATGCATACAACAGGTTGTCAGGTTCGGAAATGAAATTAATAAAAATGAAATGTTGTAATGGTAAGCCCTATTTTAACACGAAAGTCTTAAAAATACTGGGGCCCATCAAGACTTCACTGACGTATTTCCGTCACGCAAAGGCGTCAGTAAAATGTTGATGACAAGAAAAAATATACGGCAAATCCCACGCACTGTGATAATCGATGTAATGCGAAGCAGCCGGCAAAGAGCTGCTACATGGCCTTGTTCGTTTTTGAGGCAAATGAAGTCATTCATGCCATGGCATCTAGTTCACTACATATCGAATGTCTGCCATGCATGCATGCATGTCCAATCCGTATATACGATGCTAATGAAACGTGTATTCTGGAATATACGATGCATGACCTGTCATTTATGTTAATCACGCACTTGTGTCATGCCATACCAATTTTGGTGTATACCCAGTTAACAAAACGGCCGGAAGCGCACTATAAGCATGGCATGTAAATCATGCCGTACATGACATGCGTGTCATGGTTTTCATGTTGCCACCTCTCATTTACGTTCGTCATACAGCCGCGTCACGCAGTACCAGTTTTGGTGTATATCTAGTGAGCGAAACAGCAGCGATTGGACAGTGAGCGTGGCATGTAAATCATGCCGTAAATTATACGCATATTATGATTATCAAGTTAGCACCTGTGATTTATGTTTGCCATATAGTCACGTCACGCAATACCAATTTTGGTGTATATCAAGCGAGCTAAACGGCAGCAAGTACGCCATGAGCGTGGCATGTAAATGATGCAATACATGACTTGCATGTTATGATTTTCATGTTACCACCTATTATTTACGATCGTCATGCTGTCATGTCATGATTTTCCCATTATCACTACTGATTCACGTTCATCACGCAGTATCGTCACGCAGCAGCAATTTTAGTGTATATCAAGCGAGCCAAATGGCCGCGAGGGCACCATGAGCGTGGCCTGTCAATCGTGTCGTACATGACTTGCACGTAATGGTTTTCACGTTACCACCTCTGATTTACGTTCTTCGTACAGTCACGTCAAGCAGTACCAATTTTGGTCAATATCAAGCGAGCGAAGTGGCCACGTGTCAAGGTTGTCATGTCAGCACCCAAGAAATTGTCAAGCCTTTGCAAGATGACATGCCCAACGGCCAAAGAAAAGCACACGTGTTCTACGAAGCGTCGTGTACGCTTTGCAGAATGTAAAGAAGCAGTGGTTTTTCTCCTTTCCCTTAACATGTGGCAGCAGATATGTGGGACAAACCGGACGCTGCTTAAACGGCCGTTTCAGGGAGCACGCATACCATGTCCGGAGAGGTCTGCAAGGTCACGTGGCGACGCATTGCCGAAGCTGTGGTTGTACGCTGGAATTGAAAAAAAATGTGCAGTGCTCTTCGCTCATGACGACCAAAAAACGGAAGAAATAATAGAAGCAGCAGAGAGGGCCAAGGATGTTACGCATTGTATCAGCGTGCCTTCCATTGCTCCGTCAGTAAAATAACTACGTTTTTTTGGTTGTATCGCAAGATAGTGCCTTGTGTTTTATTAATTTTTATTTCTACGTAACTGATATTGTGCATTTAAGAAATGAATCTTACCTCTTAGGGGTGTTTGTGGTTCCGTGGATGTGAAGCTGCGCAGCGTGGGGTTACCCTTTATATTCGTGTGTTTTCTTTGTTAAAATTCAGTTGGAAATTAGGGCTTGCGTGTGTCGCATTCTCCTGTCTTTCGTCTCTGAAGTTGCGTTATTTAGCTGTCAAATATAGTACCAACTAGCCCAAACACGCACCTTGCTGACGTATATCCGCACGCTACATGATATTATTGAGCGAGTGGCATTCCGTTAGAAACTGCTCTTACTCCTCAGAATTACGCGCGTTGAGTGTTGAACATACTACTGTATATTTTATACGAATATTTTTTTTTGCGCTTCGCATTGCTGTGATACAACAACAAAAGATTATTCTAGTGACATTGTGAAAGCTGACGTGCCCTTGCCCGCAAGGAAAATGCATATTTTTTTTAGACTTTCATTTTATTAGTCGCACGTAACAGCTGGAGTTATTTAAACACCGAGCAGCGTTAACGCGTGTGTTCCTAGGGTAGCATGACATTCATCTTCTATTCCGCAAATTTCCTGGTCAGATGAAAAATTGTGTATCCGAAAGCTGGTGCGTCGTTTCGAAAGTAAAATTTCCCTTCTGAACGCGCCAACGTATACAGCTGTAATGTAATACAGTAAAGTCGGAAGGCATTGATTCAGACACAACTGTATTCAAGCGCTCTTGAGAGAAAGCGACTTTGGGTAGCACTTGGTAAGTTCTACTCCAAGCTGTTACAACGCGTCCTTCAAAGAATTTACAACACACGGCCTGAGCAGGCAGAATAAGTAAGGTTTCTGTTTGTTAGCGTAATTGTGCGTTTTCAGTAAGCTTTGCCGCAGTCGTAATAATGCTACCTCGTGAACGTTGAAAACAGTATCGCAACTACGCGTAACACAACATGGATGGCAAGTCGGGCGATTTGGATAACGTTCATCTTGGAACTTCTAGTACTACTCGGCGACAGCGGAGTTAAGCTGCACAGCACCTGTTTAAAACTGCATTTTATTGGACAAGATATGTTGATGCGTCCTACTTTGATACGCATGGCGTAAGATCTGTAACTGCCTATAGATATAACTTTCTTTCTCTTAACCCCGGAGACGTTTAATCAGATCGTTATTCCGTGCAGAGTCATGATCCGGCACGCGCTGATCCGGCATCGTGAACCGGCACGCGCTGTCTTCGACCTCTTTTTCAACCTCCACTTCGCTCCTAGAACACGTGCGCCTAATTGTTCGTCACAGGATGCAATAACTCTGATGGGCGCAAGACCGCGAACAAAGAGAGAGAGGAAAGATACAAAAAGAAAGAAAAAAAAGAACGAAAGCAAATAACTGAAAGGGAGAGATATAAATAGAGACATAGACAAAGAGAGAGAAAGGCAAAGCAAGAAATGCAGAGGCACAGAGGAAGAAATATAGAAAGAGCGAGAAAGGGCAAAATATAGATCGAGAGAGATAAATAGACTTACAAGAAAAAACAGAGATAAAACATTCAAAATACCTAGAGAAAGAAAAATGGAATAAAGAAAGAGCAAAATGAAAAGCAACGAGGCAGACCGCGCAACTTCGCACTTCCTTCGGGCTTGAATATTACTTTTAAGAGCTCGCTTTTCTTTGTTATACAAAATATCAATGAGAACTAGTAGGCAATTGTTTGTTGTAAATAGTATATAAATGCGAAGAAAGTAAAGTCGAAAAAAAGATAACTTGCCGCAGGCAGGGACCGAACCTGCGACCTCCGAATAACGCGTCTGATGCTCTACCACTAAGCTACGGCGGTGTTCATCCTCCCGTCTCCTATATAGGTTATATATGTGGATTTAAACCTAGGAGTGTTTGTCAGCGCCGATCGCAGCCATGGTGGCGAGTGTGGAACACTCTTTTTTCTGCCTCTTGGCGGCACGTAACATGTGATCTTTTTAGGAGCGGTCCGCTGACCAATAATCCCTTGCAAACTACCTGAAGGCATCAAGTCTGCCAGAACGAGGCCCTCGCTATGAAGAAAGGAAAGAAGATTACTTTTAAAGGCTCGTTTTTCTTTGGTAGACATAATACTAGAATGGAATAGAATAGATGTTTATTTCATGACCTATACAGATCACGAGGAGTGAGAGAAAAAGCAGCTTTTAGGCAGCTTGACAAAGCTCTCACCTCGTGTATTTCGGACTTCCGTCAGCATTTGGCCGCATACATACTATTAATACATAAATAGAATATATAACATTTATAGAGGGTGTTTCAAGAAATGTGTCCAGTATGTTTTAAATAGCACAGAAAGGACGTATCTGCGTGCTACTTGCGGCGTTACCATTACTGTGGGAGAGGACATTTTGAGATGCGTAAAAACATTAATTACGGTAGTAATTAAAGAAATTAAGAAGATTTACTTTTTCACCAGTGGAAATAAGTGGTCGAGTCAAATGGGCGAATGGAAGCAGTTCCTGAGAATAGCCCATAGCCGCTTTGAAATTTTTGAAAGGTGGCCACTGGTAATCGCCGCGGAGCGATGAAATCTGGCTAATTTTGCTGGCGATACCGAAACCTACGCACCAAAAAGCGTGTCTGCCATTCACTGCGGAAACGCCCTCCGTGACGACACTATTTCCCTCGCACGGGGGAGGGGGGGAGGCGCTCGCTCGGCATGTGAGGCTCGCTCAGCAACGAAACGAATTATCTCGATCAACGGATGATAGCGGCGCTCTTATTGTGCTCGTGCTTGGACTGTAGGCGACATGCGCGCGTTTGCCTGCGTAATTAGGCGACGTCGTGCCAGGCTATGGAATGACCTCGTATACTAGGCGCCGCATGTAGCCTATGCATCAGCTTGAACTGCCGTAGCCATGTCAGAAGCATCCCTGAAGGCCTACTAGTGGAGATATCTCGTGTCTTGGTGCGCGTGCTGTGAGCACAGGTGGTGCTTCTGCGCTTGTGCGCAACACAATAACTGTGTCCTACCGCTCCCTCTCCTCTCGGTTTCGTTCCCACCCACCTTAGAGTACAATACTGCGTTGTGTTGAAGGTGTGCTGCAGCGAAACATGGTGTTTACGCTTTCGAGTGCGCCAATATCATTACGTACAAAGGGCTACCAAATAATATACCTCACAATACACCACTTCAGGCGCTTGCCCACGATATTCAGGGAACACAAGAAAGGTGATATAACGTTTGGTACTACCGTAAGTAGCTGCAGCACAGCTACCTTTTATTATTGTAGCACTTGAGACTCCCTTTGTGGAAAATAATGTGGAAATCCAAAAAGCATTGAATTTTGTTGTTAGTGAGGGATATTCAGAATGATCCCATGATGAATCTGCAGAATGCGTGGCGAAAATTGGGTGATGTGTTTTATTGAAATATGGAATTGTATTTGAACTCAAGGAATCGGAGATCATCCCAGTGAACATGTGAACATTTATCTGCTTTTGATTCTCTAGCAAGAAATGTTGTTGCGTTTTAATAATTTAACCCTGCCTATTCCAAATGCATTGCGGTTGATGTCGCTTCTGAAGGTTGTACTGCATTAGAGAATAGCTGAGAGCAGCCTGCTTGAAGCCACTCTTAAAGCATAAATAATGAGGCGTAAGGTGACAGTAGTTTCTCCCACAGTGTTTTTGCCGTGCAGTGTTGCGTATGTATCAGGAAAGTAGCTGCGTTTTTAAGAGTTCCAACCAATATGTGAATGTTATTTGTTCTGTACTATAGGTTTTACGACAATGCTTTCTGAAGATACTCGAAAACGTCACTGAACGTTGCCCATGTATTGTACAACAATTTGCGGCAACGGAAGTTTGTAAGACAGGGCACTAAATGGACACAAAATGTCAGCAATAACGTCCTCATAACTGACACTGCAGGCTCATTTTGAAAGCGATGTTTTCTTTGACTGTTTAAACAACATTGCGTAGGCTGCTTAGGTCTTCATCTGTAGGTCCGCAGCTCCGCGGATTCGCAGCAGCTGCAGCACCGGTAGTGATGGGGAAATAAAAATTCAGGAGCTCTTCCCTCGTCGGGAAAATGAGGGCACGCGAAGGTTGGCTTGGACGTGCCCAACGTACTACTTTCCTTCCTTCCTTCCTTCCTTCCTTCCTTCCTTCCTTCCTTCCTTCCTTCCTTCCTTCCTTCCTTTCTTTCTTTCTTTCTTTCTTTCTTTCTTCCTTTCTTCTTTCTTTCTTTCTTTCTTTCTTTCTTTCTTTTTTTCTTTCTTTCTTTCTTTGCGCAGGCACGATGCCAAGTGCACCTATCCATTTGGCATTGTGCCGAATGACTCAAGTTCCGGCGCCGTAGCCGGATCGTGAGGTCATATGTTCATGACCTCACGAACCGGCTGCGGCCCAGCACTTAAATGTGGCAACGTCAAATTATAACCGAGCTCGATTAAACATGGTATTCTCGTACAAGAAACAGCTGATCGTCGGCAAGCCCACGATCGAGAGAGGAGCAATTTTCGGAAAACTGCGCGTACAAAAATACACATGCGGCCAGCGTACCTTCGAGGACCGCGTTTCTGTACGGTCAATGAAAACCCCGCCCAGCACCTGGGTTTTCGTGTGCGACAACACTGGCTTTTGCTTCATTCTTCTTCTGTTTTCCTGAAACGACGCTGACCCATGCTCCCTAATCTGTTCCAGAAAGAAGCATCTCTAGCTCCCCTCCTGAAACTCATACCATACGGCGCAGGTCTCTGGGGGGGGGGGGGGGGAATAAACAGAAACATGGGACCCTAAAGAAAAGAAGCAGGAATACATTGGCCCCGCAATGTTGTCTACGGTGCAAGCCCCCTCGTCGGCCAAGCAAGGATGTCGCTGCCAGACAAGAGGGAGGCCGAGCTCATCCTCACTGGCGTGTGTGGGCGCCGACTTTCGCAGCAGACTGTCCAGTAACTATTCGCTAGGGAGAGTTCATTATCGGAGAGTTTGTAGGCGATTAGATTTTCCGTCTGAATGCTCAATTTCATTGATGTGCACATGCTACTGTTTAAATTAAATTAATCTAATTTGGTGAATAATCTCAATAGAGGGGCCTCCTTTGGCCCATTTTCGTGGAAGGGTGCCGAAGTTTTGTGGCCGAATTTGTCCTTAGCGGAACTACAGTCCTCGATCTATTTTCTCAACGTCGAGTTTTTCAGGAAATCTAGCAGACGTGCGATACGAAGCTCGTAAATTGTCTCAATTTATCGTGCCGCAAACGTCAACATAATTGGTGTAACCTCCAAAAAGCCCTGAGGTCTGAGTAGCGGTAGCTTAAAATATACGAGTTACTGTCTCCTGATGTAATTATACTCCCATGTCACACAAATATTGCAGCAATACTGTGAAATTTACAGTATTCCTATCAATAAGGCGGAACTTAGAGTTACTGTATATACTACATTTAGGTAGCAGAGTTGCGCGTCCGTCTTCCAAACACAGCGAGCAAGCATGCGTTGCGGAGAAGCTGACGCTCGAGCCATTTTTTGACGTCGCCGCCGCAGTGAACTGGATTGACACTAGTCATCGACAGTCAAATTAATCACCGGTCTTCGACACGCCAAGCATGTCGATAGACGACACGGCAGGCATGTGGCCTGCAAAAAGAGAGTGCAGCTTCGACGCATAGCTGTGGTTGCTAACCCGACCTATGAGCAACTCTGCTACCTAAACGTAGCATATACAGTGACTCAAGCGGAAATCTTCCTGTAGCGCCACTTAGACGGACAAAATGAAAGTCTTGAATGTGAAAGCTTCCAGTCTCTCCGAGTGTGGTGCGCGGAAACTTTTTACCTCATGGGAAAGTGTATTTTCTAACCTCAAACCACGCACCACCACCTGTAAGTATTTTCTTTTTTCCTCTTTTCTGCGTCTCTTTGGCAGCTTCGCTATGCTTGGCAGGATAGCGTGGGGAGAAGGAGCATGCACGTTGCAATGAAGGCTCCTGCGCGCCGCCATTATTTCAATTCGGCAGTTTTTAATATGCGTGACCCCTCAAAAATGCGCTGCCGAGATTGTGACCTCAGCTTTTTTACTCCCGTGCAACATCTATGAAAGGAGGTGAGCCTTCCCTCTGTTGAAAATACCCTCTAGGGATGGGGTGAATGTCTACAGGCGAAAAGAAAGGCTGAATTCTCAGGACGTCCCGCTTGTGTGTGCGCGTGTGTTTGTCTCTGCTGCGTGTGAAGCCTCTCTAGGGCTATCACGAAAAAAAAGCGAGTGGTGTGCGGAGACAGTCAAAACAAGGCAGACGAACGGAGACTGCGCGTGTACGAGCAAACTGAGCGCACGTGCGTGGGCGAAGTACGTTGTGAATATCACCTCGTCGTTTTTTTTTCTTTTTTTTTTTCTAATCAAACTTATAGTTTTTCAGAAGTGTGGTTAAGAGGGCAAGTTGGCATGAATCCATCGCAAAAATTGCACGAATGCGAGACAATTCACACGAAAAGGAATAACAGGAACACTGTTTTGTGCTTGCTGCATATTTATTTCTGCCATTGCAAATTAAAATAAATAAATTAACAATAAACGCAATTAAGCTGTAGGCCTGCACGATAATCAAATGCTCGAGTGCCTTTTCTGCCGGCTTCCCTTTATTTATGCGTCGTCTGCATTCGGACCAGGAAAAACAACGGCGCGGCAAGTGTCCGTGTAGTGAAAGTAAGCCATCACGTTCATCCGTGTTTGTTCTACTAAGAACATGCTAGATTAGGCTACAGGTGGAAATTTGGCAGGATACGTTCGCTCCGGGCCGCTGTGTATGGTACACGTTAGGGGTCTGTGCGCAGCACTGTTTAGCTCGAGGACGCGGGTTCGATTTCCACCTACGACAGGCACATTTCCACGGCAGCGATATTCCGGTACACCCGAGTATATACTCCCGTGCGCGCCAATTGTTCAGGAGTCCCAGATTACGGCGCTCTCCATAATTACATCAAACTCACTCCAAGGACACGCGAGCAATCGAGAATTATTCACTCGGAGTTGGCTGCGAATATCCGTCATTCGTTTCAATGCACCACAATGCCCAAGAAATCTGCTGCGTTACTGATTCCAGGAACAGAGCGCGGGATTTTGCAAATTTTGCTGTCTAGAAGGCAAGATCTAACAAAAAGAAGGCTTCCTAAAGTGGTACCATGCGTTTGCAAGTTTTTTCTTTTAATGTTTTTGGTTGGGGAGCACCCATAATAACTGAGTGCTTTCAGGGGGCAGGGGCAGGACCTGGGCGCTGTGATCTCACTACGTCCATTTTTGAGAAGGCGGGGGCAGGGCACCTTGTTTTATAATGACCGCTATCTAGCTCAGACAGGCGACAGATAAACAGTGGCCATCAGTGAATGAGGTAGGAGAGTAACCGACAGAGAGAGGGGGGGATTATTTACACGTGTACACAGAAGGATGTAATACCTCATGGTTCGCTTGTGATGTGACCTCAGCGATATAGTTTTAGGGGCGAAGCTCCTTAAGGCGGCACCCGTTCGTTCCTCGTAGTTGTCGTTGTCGTAGTGCGCAACCAGTCGTAACGCTAGTACCAGATCTTGACCTTTAAGGTGGTGCCGGTGGGAGATTTTTCCTGTGCGTTGTTGAACAATAAAAAATTCGCAGCGTGCGCGTTAACTAAAAGGCGAACTCTTCTGTCTCTCATTCCCCATTAGCAGCCATTGGCATGTTCCAGTAGGAAACGTTAGTAGAAGTAGAAGTGTAAGTGTTAGATAAAAGCCGACTTCTTCTGTCTCTCATTCCCATTAGCAGCCATTGTTTATCTCCAAGGTAGTGCCTGGTGAGATTTCTCCTGTGCGTGATTAAACAATAAAAATTTTGTTCAAAACGCCGTTGATTGATGAAATAAAGCAACGAAAGACGCCAGATGTTATCTAAAAGCAAAACGAAAGAACGCCAGATGTTTCTAAAGCAAAACGAAAAGACGCCAGCTGCTTAAAGGGCCCCTCACCAGGAGACCTAACGAATTTTAGTTAGACATTGCAAGTTGTTGCGAGCCCAATAAAGGGCATTTTGCCACATGAATTTTTCTAATCGGTCGGTTAGAAGCTGAGAAAAACAATAATTTGTAGCGGCGCGAAACCATGATGCGAGGAGGCGAGCTGCAAACCCTTGCCGCTCGCCCCGTGTAGCCTTCGCAAGCCAAATCCCTTCCCTGCCCTCTTCGGCACGCGAGCAGAAGGATCACATAACGCATACGCATGAACACGTCATGCGCACAAAATGTCACGAGCGCATGACGTGCCCGAACCAGCCCGAGCCCCCGAGACGCGAGCGGTGTTGTGGCGGCGTTCTTTCCGCTTCATCTCTGCAAGTTATGCCGAATGCGCCCTCGCCGATCACTTGGCTTTTAACCTATTACTGAGCACGAAAGCTGCAACATTTGTACGGACGCGAGACTAGCGGTGTGCCGCGTAACGTCTAGTTATACCCTTGTCACACGGGTAGTCTAACCACAGTTAAGTACGACGGCCGTTAAGTCTAACGGCTGTTGTACCTTGTCACACGACAACCCTAACCGCAGTTAATCCGCTAACGGCCGTTTTCGTAAACGGAGGTAGGCAACCCCTGTTAGCGCCGTAAACTGACAACATCGCTGCCTCCATGTCGGACGCGAGATGGACGCGAGCCGCTCGGCTCCCAGCAAAATATCAAGCCAAAAGCTTGTCAACTGGACCATTGCGACGATGGAGGCGTTGATACGCATTTGGGAAGATAAATTACCGGCTTTGAGGTACCAGTTTGTCCGTGCTGCAAAAATATCGTGTGCATTTCACGAGATTGATACACAGCAGCGTTCGTTCATTGAACAGGGCTTCACGCTATTTGATAGACGCGCATCAAAACACGCTGCTGACGCGTCCATAATCGAGCGTGAAGCCCTGTACAAGGCCGTGTAATAACGGTGTTGCGCGAACGCAGCCATGTATGAACTAAAGAACGCTTGGAAGCGCTGAAAACGTGTGACAGCACCTCTGTCTGGTTTACGGTAACTGTGGTTACGTCCGTTAACTGCAGTTGGGGATAACAGCGGTTAAGCTTACCCGTGTGACAAGGGTATTAGACGCGGGAGGATAAATGAGCCTAATGAACGCTGGAACGCGGTAGAAAATTAGTTTCTTTGCAAAGGGTGGCGTCTGCACGATGCGCAAAGCGCGAGAACACGAACGGGTGCGAAACGAAGGTAGATTAGTCTCGAGTCTCGCTGCGATTCGCAGTAAAAATTAAAAAAAGAAAACGCACACATTTCGTTTGTATGTTTTATCATTGCTCTCAAGTTTTATTCATCCATTCAAGCAACAAATTACACAAACTACACGTCGTGTCAAATAATTATCGCAGTGTCACGTGCTACTGTTGGCGACGTCAGAGCACAGTCGTCTACGTAGAGGAGCGACGTCACAGCACTACCATCTACGTAGGGCCGTTCTCGCATGTACGTCATCCCCTCATTCTCTGGGCGCGCGGACGCGAGAAGAAGGGAAAGCAGCGTTCAGCTTTAAATTTGACCCGTTTACGCGGCGCGTAGCGTTGAAAATTTTGGCAGACGTAATCGTGAACGCCGAGTGCATGCATTGCGCTCGTCAGTTCAAAATTGTCAAACCTGGTGAGGGGCCCTTTAACGAAAGACGCCAGATGTTTTCTAAAGCAATGGTTTTCTAAACAATGAAACTTCACAGCGTACATGTAAAATTAAAGTGAGCTGGAAGTCGTCATAGCTCATCGAACCTTTAGTATAAACGCGCCCGATGTCACGTCGGTGATGATGTACTGAGCAGAATTCACGGAAGATTCACGGTTTACCGATGAACCTCCGCAGCTTCGCCCACTCATCATCATTCACTCCGTGGATATGCTGTGAATTTTTTTTTACCCAGCGCCGCAATTTCGCACCGTATGTCACAGAAGGCAGCGGGCCAGTGAGGCAGGAAAATCTCGAGAGAGTTGCCGCGCACTGACGGAAGGGCGCAATCGGCCGATAATCTGCGCGTGCAGTTTTCAGCGCAATTGTTCCTCGCGTGGTGCTTCAAAGGCACTGCACTGCAGAGGGCAGA
The DNA here is from genome assembly GCF_013339695.2 of Rhipicephalus sanguineus. Taxonomy (NCBI): domain Eukaryota; kingdom Metazoa; phylum Arthropoda; class Arachnida; order Ixodida; family Ixodidae; genus Rhipicephalus; species Rhipicephalus sanguineus. The sequence continues at coordinate 94,325,590 of NC_051183.1, forward strand.
GACAAGTGAGCTAGTGGCATCAGAGAATCACAGAGAGATGTCGTTGAAGGGAAGAAAAAATAAACCCCTTCTCAGGGCCTCATTTCTTCAGACCGCGAGAGCGAGCTTCTCGACCCCTCCTCATCCATTGTTTCGCCCTGGCAAAAGTTCGGATGTGTCATCTTCAAACGTTGTCCTCCTGCTTCAGACTGAGTGGCCTCTCCTGGTGGATTCGATAGAACTACTTGCAAGATGGCAACTGTAGAACCATCACCTTAAAGCAGCAATTTCATAATTTAGGAGGATGGAACAAATGCCATTTTACTCGAATTTATTGATACCACTGTTCTTCGTAACTCTTTCTACACGATTGCTCACATCCAGACACCACGACTCCTTTCTTCTTTTTTTGCTATGTTTTACAGTGGGTGCCAAGCGGAAAATGAATAACTTGAAAGGCAGCATCTACGTGAAAGCAGCAGCCTGTGTTGTTTGGGTACTGCTTCTCCCAGATTGCGACACGGCATGCAATACACAACTTCCTCGTAAGTAATACAGTTCGCTACATGGCAGAACACTGGCGAAGCCCTGTTTACACTGTATAAGAGGGAATGGGGAATGTTAACAGCAGAGCAGTTTTGAATTGCTCTTTGGCCTGGGCAGGGTAGTTTCAAATGAGGTGCAGTTGAAATCAAAATGTGTACATAAATGAATAAAGAAGCGTGAATAATTACCGGCATTAGTAGTTACACAACTCGATGCTAAACTGGTTCTCAACGAAAGTTTGAGGCGTGATTATCAATATTATCCTCCACGCCTCAAGAACTGACAGAAGCCGTCGAAGAAACGGCGATTTTTTCATTTTGCTGCCCACTCATTTTACAGCGAAAGCTGTTATGAGATCATTTCAGCGGCCGTTTATGGCGCCGTAGTTGTCCGCAGCAGCCGCCGGTGTCTGTAACCACTATCGCTCGAAATAAGAAAAAAACATGGCTGATCCCTCCGTCATAGGAATCGGTATAACACGAAAGCGAAACGTGTCTTCACAGAAGTAGTGCTCATTGTGTAGCGATATATGAGAGCTTTTACAATGTCTATTCGTGTTTGGCAGCTATAGCACCCTTTGACGTGGATGCACCCATGTTGACAGCATGCCTCTAACGCCACGACTAACACCCATTATCATGGATAAACCGTTGTGGTAGCTGACGGTGTGAACATATAATTGGACACAGCGAATCGTGAATCCCTCGTAAGGACGATATCAACAAGCTCATAATCAACACTGGTACCCGGTATGCACTTCTTCAAAGCGTCGTCAGTTAAAGAGAGAAACGGCACGGTGTGCGCTTTCTAGTAATGGGTAGCCGACGCCTGTGCTCATGCATACATAAAACAGACTGCGCTTCAGCAACAGGTGAGGTAGAGGTTTGTAGCCGGAGCCGCATACGCGTGCGTCCCGCTGGCCTCTGTCTCGAAGGCGCTGCTCTCGCTCCACCAAGGCACGACATTCGGCCGTCCAAATCGCGTCCTTTCTGCAACGCATATTGTAGCAGTTTTGTTAGTCGGTGCTCTCGCAATCGAAGCAGTCGGCGGCGGAGAAATCCCGTTGGTGCACGTGGAAGCTGCACAACTCCAATGAGCCAACGCACGCTAACAGGACGCCAAAAGCAAAGAACGTAACTGCGTCAAGGGTTCCTCGGCGACGCCGGAGCGGCCCGTATACCTCTCTGGTATCGAGACGCTTCAACCATGACCTCCGATATCGCGTGCAATCTCGGAGTAAGCGCTAGTAAGTGTCGATCGGGAAGCATTACTTCTTTTCACATCTCAGAGACGGCGGCACCGCCCCGCTCCGCCCACCGCGAAAGAGAATGTGTGAAAGATATAAGGCGCGTCGCGCCGTGACTAGCTCTTCCGAGTTAGCTTAGTCGGTAGGGCGTCGGGCGCTTGCCGTCGCGGCCGCAGCGTCGTGGGTTCGATTCCCAGCGGGGTATCTTTTTCTTGTTTTTTTGTCTTTCTCACCCGTTGGCGTCCATTTTATCAACGTCATATGCGTGACGGATGTACTTGGTGGACCCCGGCATAAAACACTTTTGTGTTAAAAAAACGAAATAAGAAAGAAATCCCAGGATGGAACGAGGTTCGAACCTGAGCCCTCTGCGTGGGAGCCCAGCATTCAACCTCTGAGCCATGCCGGTGCTTGAAACTGCTTTGCAAAAAGGTCCTATACAGGCTTCATGTCGGAAAGCAACCACATTAACATATGCAATACAGCGTGGTAGAAGAGTAAAATAAGCACCAAGTGTCGCACAACGCGAATTCTGTAACCAGGCGTCACACAATGCGAATTGCGCAACGAGTAGGTTGTTGAATGCTTCCAACCCATTACAAACGGCAACGCCATCATTCTTCATCGTCATCAGGCACAGCATCAAGAGAGTGCGCATAATGCCTTACATGCGTTTAGCAGGTACCATGGATCTCCGTAGAATGACGAAAAATGGCATAGTGCCTGCTTCCCTACTTCTCAAAAATTATATTTTTTTTATAGCCTATTGGGTTCCTCGCAAGTGCACTTGTATTGGTTGCCAAGGAAGCCCATAAGCCCATGATCCATTTCCTCGGGGTCTCAATAAAGTTCTTCGCCCCCTCGCGCTCCTACGTCAACGTATGTTATACAGCATGGCAGGAGAGGGAAATAACGACCGGGCTTCACCCAATGCAATTGCATAACTGGTAGGCCGTTTAAAGCTTCCAACCCATTACAAAGGGCTGAACCATAATTCTTCATCGTCATCAGTCGTCGCGTCAACAAAGTGCACATAATGCCTTACAGACGTGTAGCTGGTGCCTCTCCTCTCCGCAGAATGACGAATAATGGCTTAGTAGGTGCTTCCCAACTTCACAAAAATTGTGATTTATGGCGTAGTGGGTACATTGCTTGTATTTATGGCGTAGTGGGTACTTGCATTATTAGCCCCAAGAGAGCTTACAATGGACTCTAGAAACGCCGCTCTTCCAGCTGTCGCTGTGGCTGTGCTGCGGTTTCAGCGCAGGCCTGGCGTTTTTGTCAATCGCAAAGCGAAGGCCCTTGGTGTACAACTGTGGTGTATAATAGGCACCCGTCACTGACCAGAGGGCGCGATGGAGCTCTTATCGAACGCCTGAGTGTTGAGGGCACCAGCCGCCAGGGATACCAAGAAAATGAAACTCTCGCTGGACACATCGACGCGCTCAAGTGTCTCCCTTCTGGGCGCCTCTTTCAACGAACGCTTCCTACGTGCGTTCGTAATCACCTCAGGGATGTTGCCACCGCCTTCAATGCAGCACAAACGCGTTTAGAACGCGCTCTTTTCAAGCTGTGCCAAGGCAGCAGAAACGCTACAAACGCGTTTCAAACTCACTGCATTGAGGCGATGGCAAGTCACGTTCAAGTCAAGGAGCGTTTCTGAACATAGAGGATGCTGAGGATAGACACTCGATTTTGCTGCGTCTACTCGCTAGGCTGTGTTTTCTGGCGCTACCATCGTATCTCGGAAACTGCATTGCAGGGTGCCTATACGACCTTCGCAACACGATGGAGAGAAAATGCCCGCGACAGAAAAACATTCCCTTTCTTCGACAACTTCAGTCAAGTCCTCATTGATTGACTAGTTGCTTGATTTATTGTGAAACCTCATAACATGTGCCAAAGTACTGAATTTGCCCTAAAACGTGTACAGTACCGTACAAGTTCGCTGATGGAAGTATATCGTCGAAACTGTTCAATCCAGGCAATAAATCATCTGTCGAAGATGATTACAATCGCTCGTGCTACGAACAATAGAGAGTTTGAGAACTGGGGACCCAAGACGCTGGGCCCCCAAGCTGCGTTGGGCAGCCTGCTCTTGTGTTTGGATGATCAGCAGAGTTTGAGAATTGGGCCAACGCAGGCTGCGTTGGGTCAAGCGCACGGAGCGCCACGCATGAATATAAAATTATGCGAGACGCAGGACATACTGCGCTGCGGTACGCGCTGCGTCTCTGTCTTCTCGCTGGTGACCCAAGACGCCTTGGGGCCCCACGCTAGTTTTCAATTTTTGCGTCTCGGGTCAACGCGAGCGCAAGAGCAGAAGAGTGGCTTGGGTTCTGCGCATGCATCCTGGTGGCTCGCAAGCTTCTTGGGTCCCCAATTCTCAATATCTCTAATATTGAAATATCGGAAACGTAACCCTTAACTGCGACAGTATTATACGCTAAAAATAGCTTGCGATGATTATACCAGTTACAATATAGTTGTTGCGAAAGTTCATCAATAATAATAAAATGACATGAAATGTGATTGCCAACAAATTTCATCTTCAATGATCATAGGTCTTGGCCCCGCCACGGTGGTCTAGTGGTTATGGCGCTCGACTGCTGACCCGAAGGTCGCGGGATCGAATCCCGGCCGCGGCGGCTTCATTTTCGATGGAGGCGAAAATGTTTGAGGCCCGTGTACTTAGATTTAGGTGCACGTTAAAGAAACCCAGGTGGTCGAAATTTCCGGAGCCCTCCACTACGGCGTCTCTCATAATCATATCGTGGTTTTGGGACGTTAAACCCCAGATATTATTATATTATCATAGATCTTGGTATTCCTGCTGACGTTGCGAACAGATCAAACTTAGGAATGCCATTTTACCTGCCGATGTTTGGAATTCACGCAGCGAAACACATTAGCCGTTGGGCCTTATTCGAAAGAACAACGTTGCAGCATGAACGCCAAGTAGCTTTTTGCGACAATCACTGATTGTCAGCTTGAGTTGGACGAGTATGCGGGAATGCACAAGAGAAAGATAATATACTGAATTTAGTTTGCGCGAAAAACGAATAAGTATTTTAGGAAAATATCAAGGTTTTATACTGCCGGTGCCGCCGAGAATGGGGAAGCCAACGGAAGTGAAACACGATAAACAAGATCAATATGAGATAGCGTCACATAGCACGAATGGAGGAACACAGGACAGCGTCCCCCGTGCTGCGAAATTTTGTAGTCCTATAATATGCCAACCAGCACAAACGAAAATGGTGTTATCAATAAACAGGGCGACTGACAAGGCAGCCCTCGCCCGCCACCCGCTCCTGAACTGAATTCAAGAAGATGATGATATAACTAGGCTGCTAAACATGGGCCTCGCTTAGTTCCTATTATGCCTAACTGGGAAATTGGCTGGCGCAATTTTATTAGAGAACAGCTTAAACTATGGGCTCCGTAACTTTCGATATCACCCTTAAATTCAATCATGAATACCTTGAATTACGCGCAACTTTTTTGATTTCTAAGAAAACGGTATGCCATAAATTGGCACGCACTACAACGTTCTAATATAGACGACTATGCTCAATTCAATAACTAAAAAGTTATTTAATGAGTTTTTGTTAATTACTCGCAGAAGTGTAATTTCAACTGAGGCAATTTCCGCCTCGACGTGTTGTTCGTGTGGGAAAACTACAGGAGCCTTACTGTCAAAAATTTTCATTAAAAATCTGTATTGTCTAAACAAAATATCCTGCATGTAATAAATACGTGAAAACTGCACCCCGCCTCGGGGAAAGTGAGATTTGTTGATGGTATTTACACTACATTGTCTTGCCGTGTATCTTGCAGATGAACCTCACTTTCGTTGATGCATATTAGGGATCTTTTGCTTTGCTGTTCATTTCATTGCAGCATTTGGACCACGGCTCTTGAAGGCGAAAGCAATCTTCGGAGATATCATGCGACTTTGCCACCAAGAAATATTAGCGCATGTCAGAAATATTCCGTCTAAGATGCTTCGAAATGTGCGTATTTTGAAGGAAAGAAAATTGATTTCATGTTGGTATTTCTGGCTGTGAATTGCCATCAGGTTTAAAGACTTTCTCTGAAGGCGGCTTTGCACCTTCAACAGGACTCGTGCTTAGAACTGCAGCACATTCTGGGCCCATGGCAAAACAGCACCTGTGCGTTACGCGCAACGAAAGCGCTGCTGACTTTCTTGCGGGCCACAAGCCTGACCGAAACTTTGTAAACAGTGTAGTCTATGTATGTATGTGTGGTTATCAGTGTATATATCATAATCATCACCCTGGAGCACCTGGAGTAGCATGTCAGGCGAAGAGCCAGGCAAACATCTCCAGCTTTTCATTAAAACATTTCTCTCTCTCTCTCTCTCTGTTCTACGTTCAATTTGCTGAATAACAAAAAGTGCGGGTAACAACATTGCCAAAATTTAATTTTGTTACGCAATCCCGTTAGAAAAGAGTTGCGTAGGAGCAAGAACCGCAAATAACTACACGGAACACACTTTAAAGAAAACTAAAACGAAGTACTGCTTCCTCTAACAAAATCGTGGCTGCAAAAAGCGGCACGCGCAATACGCTTCTTTCCGAAGAACACCGACAGCCTTACGGTTTGATGCCGATAAACCATCTTTTACATAAGCATGCGCATAACCTCTGCGATATTACGCTGTACTTGGGTCGTTTCAGGCTCAAGAGTAATGCAACGCATGAGTGTGTGCCTGTGCATCAGATGACGCCAAATCCATAGCGCGACCACTAAAGAAGCAGGCCTATCACGAACGGACCCTAGTATTTTATCTATTTTAGATGCGAGGCAGCCCTTTGACTAGCCTGTGTAACGCTGTCCCTCCGCCCGCACAAACCCGAGGCAACGCGCTTCCCTCGGCGCAGGTGTTGGAGCGGTGCCAAGTAGGTCACGCCGCAGGTGGGTGTTGACGTCACGCTCCCCTCTCACGCTTCCCTCGCAGGTGCGCGCGTACATCACTCTATCCCTCACCCGCCGGAGCACCCGCAGCTGCCGGCTCGAACGCCCGTTCGCCTCCCGTGTCTGCGTTTCAAACAAACGTTTACACCAGTAAACGCTACACCGACTTTCGCTTCAAACGAATCTTTCAGCGCTCACCGCAGCACCCGCATTAGCGCCGCTCAACCCGTAACGGCACCCGTGCGCGACGCTGCTGCTTCGCATCCCATCAGGCTTCCCTTCGGGGAGATGGTCCAATTCTTTTTGTGTATGCCCTGCAATATTATGACGAAATGGTCCCAGAAGTTTCTTCCTGAATGGTTGCAATGTTTTACAGGTGTTTTTGACTTCTTGTGCTTTATCATACAGCAATTACAAAAAGAACTCTTTGGAGCACCGCAGACATGGTAGCCGCCCGCGGTATAAGAAGCGCCTGCTTTTATTGAGCTTTGAGTTTACTACGGTTGTGCGTTCACAGTGCTGATAAGTAGCGTCCAGAATATCGTTTACATAGCAAATGTCAACTGCATTTTATTCTTTTCCTTTTCCCTGACCTGAGCAGTGACCAGAGGCAGCTTTACAATATCTTAATACATTGCAACGCAGATGGTGTACTATCTGTGCCATGCAATGAGCAGAGTAATGCCGAATATTGCACATTAATCAAGACACTACGCAGGATACGTAATTCTGTGGTTTCATTTTACGTGGGCAACGATTATGAGAGTGAACTAAGAATGCACAGTTCAAACTCGATGTAACAAAACCCGATTTTACGACGGTCCTGATCTAACAAAGAATATATAATTCCCCGGCAATTAGTGATAGGGTTCAATGTTGCCATCATCCCGCATTAACGAACGAACTTGCTCGCCGAGCCCGATATAACGTAGTTTTTTTTTCGAAATATATCGGCAAGAAGTCGCGACTTCCTTATAATTTTGGCACAGGTGAGCGTCCGCTCTTGCGCTACCACATCTGCGCACCCTAGTCTCGGCCGTAACTTCATTTTCACGAGGGTGCACGCCGGGCCACTGCACGGATCAACATACTCGGCAGTGAGTAAGGCACGAGAGGTCGGTAGCAGCAGCAAATGTTGCTCTCGTAATTTCATGGTTTATTCGAGAGATGGCACCGATCGTCTCCTCGCAAGTTGCTCGCTCGGCCTGCCTCAAGAGATCCGGGGGAGAGGTCACTAAGGAGCACAAGCTGGGACATAGAGTCGATGCTGGCGGGCTGCTGTACCAGAGTTAAGGCCCCCTCCATAGGTCCCAACCTATACCCCCGTCCAGCCTGGCTCTCCCATTCGCACTACCGTGTGACATCGATAAAATTAATTCCTCCTCCTCCACTGTCGGCCTGCTCTCACAATCACTACTATCATATACCACGTCCTCGCATATTGATAACGTGCCATCTGGCTTTACGTGACCGTCTACCTGGGCTGTATAGTCCGGAAAGAGGGGTCTCCATCTTCGGGACGCACTCGGGATGCCCTCGCAGGAGTTTCAAGCGGGAAGGCATGTGTTGGCGGCAAACACAATACCGTGGTAGCTTTTAAGTCTCGCTGCGTTACGAGATTAGAAATTAAAACGCTCTCTGTAGATTTTACAAACTTCGCGTTTTAGCGAAATAACTCGAACCTGCTTATCGCTTCGTGAAATCGAGTGGCAACTGTAGAGTCAATGTTGACAGGCTTGTCAGACAATTTGATCCGGCTAGTTGGTACTGATCGATATGTAGCGCAAACGTATACTAAGGACACGTAAGAAAAAATATCGCAGACTCTGGCGGTTTTGTTTTTGTATTTGCCCTTCGTAATGTTATGCGCTACCTATAGAATGATTAAAACACCTTACAGCTGTGGAAACATATCAGCTGCGTCTTACCTTGTGTTAACCACAAATATTCTGCCTACCACGCAGCCCCGATTTATGCCTGATGAATGTAGTGGTAATATTTTCGTCCAAAGTTACGAGATACAACGTACGAACGTGTTTACCCAATATGCTGGTACTCGATGAATACTTGGAAACTTATGGTATTGTGAATGTGCAGGTGGTGATAGGCTCCTGCAAACACTACAACTCTTGTAAGGACAGCGCCCTGGATGGTGACCTTCATCCGGTATATCTCAGATTTTCAATGCAATGTCCATTTCTATGCACACCATCTTTACCAACTGAAATGAGATGTAGTGTTTTAAACATGTTTCACGTAACTAAAATCACATCGACATAATACAGTGCTGCTCACTACTGCACAAATTGCCAAATGTATTCTCACGGACTCTCCATACGCGAATATGCACCAGGCTGCAATATATATAGTAGAACCTCGTTGATACGTTGCCGCTTAGCACTATTTCCCGGCTCCTTCGCTCGAAATCCCAAAAATCAAAAATAACCCAATACAGCTGTGTGATACGTTCCTGTTAGTACGTTCCCGGAAAATACGATTATTCGGCAGCAACGTTCCGCACCGCGGAAAACTGCGGTCGCATGATACCTTTCGTACTCAGAAACTCTCATTCACGTGTGCCAAAAGGGCCCTCTCGTGTACTTATGAAGCGCGAAGTGGCAGACAGCCGCCGCGCGGCGATGGAAGCTTCTACGCAGTACCGTTTCCCCCTCCGCGCTTTCTCTGACGCGGAGGGGGAAACGGAAGAGACGCGGAGGGGACAATTGTCCCCTCCGCGTCTCTTCCGAATTGCTCGATCGTCCCCTGCGTGTCTTCTCCGAATTGCTCGATCGCTGCTCTCTGGCAACCACACACCGACCCGAAGGCAGGTGGCGACGCTGGCCGTCAAAATCTTCAAACGTCTTGCCGCGGAAACGCACATGCCACCGCCGCATCGCCACCGCTGCACAACACGCCACCACCCGTAACCATAGCAACGCCGCCATTGTGCCCAGTGAATATGGCCGATAATTTTTCCACACTTTTCTTCCGGAGCGCATTCGTTTTTGGGTTGCTCTGCCCGGCGCAATTTCAGTCGGCGTTCGTATTTCTCTGGCTGGGCATTTCTGCCTACCAGCGGGTCGTCAGAAGCTGCCAGACAAGATTTGTTCTGGAAGGTATCTGGGAGGTTTCTGGTTATCAGACGCCGAAACGAGACGATGCGCTCTGGCCGCCATCTTTGTGAGGACTCGATAGATCCCAGTGCGGGCGCTTGGGGACTTCACCTTCAGTTGCCATTACGTCGGACGTTATTTTTTAAAGCCCGCTCCGCCGTGCGAGATGTTGCGATTACGAGTGGCGGCGAACCATACCAGCGCTTGTCTCAAGTTAGGGAAGAACGCAAACTGATCAGCGCGAGTGTGCGACGTAGTACGCGATAGCGGCGAACAGCTGTCGCTTTCGGGGACGCTTACAACTTTCGCGAGATTTCGCATATCGTGTTGCACTGCGATTGTTACGTGCACTGCGAAGAGTTGAGCTTGTTAAGCCTTTAGCGGGTGGCAGTTTGCTTTATGGACGGGGCATGTCACGAGTGATCTTGCGAGCGTACGTGATCGTACTCCAAATGCGTATGCTCGAGAATATCACTTCTGCTCTTTGGCAAACATAGCTCCATATTTACAAGCGGCAATGCAGAAAGAACCGACGCTCATGCGGCGCAAGCTTTCGTCTGCTGACACGGCGGTAGCGTTTCTTTACGTTTACGCTGGTTCGATTTTGCAATATTCGGGTTGTCACGGGATATGAATACACGTGACCACGACGTTATTTTGGGTCAGGACCGGAACTAGCTGGCTGACCTCTGGCTGCCAGCGGAATGCGGAATTTTAACGTAGGCCGGATCCCTTTTCGCCGACCGCCAGACACAGAGCATACACAAGCTGCGGAATCGGCGAGGTGTGCGTGGCGCACATCAGTCGCAATAACGAAGAGATGTTGCTCGCCACTACTATATCAGAACTCTCTGTAAACCGCTTCCACATATGCACGCGGGTTCGTGAAACGTGTGTGCGCTCTCTGTTATGTCGGATAAGTACATGCGCTACTATCAGCTTACCGCGTCTGGCGTTCTTAATAGCCAAGTTGTTGTTGGCATCGATACCCAACTGTAAACAACTTGCTATATAACACATGTGCGACTGTTAACATATGTGTGTGCTTATAGCATTTACCATACCTATAGCGTTATTTTCTAACGTTTCGCTCCGTGTATAAAATTACGCCAGTGTCACCTTCCCGCCGCATCCTTCGGATAATACCCATTTCCGCGGTACGTGGGTTCTCCCGAATTTTTTCTATAGTATTGAAAAGGCTGTCGTCTTTGTGCTGCTGTTGCTGTCATGGCTGCATTCATATATGGCGGTACATTAAACAGAACAAAAGTATAATATCTTCGAAGTGTTTCTTTTTTAAACTTATGAAACAAATTTATGCTTGCATTGATATGTGAAGTACAAAAAGGATGAATCATGTTATCGAAATTCCTGCGCGTGTAAAGTGAGACAATGCAGCAGAAATAGACTTATTACTATGTACTTCCACCTTGTGAAGTTAGTTTTGCGGCTAGACAACGTTCAGGTATTTATACACTCTACACATAACTGATGCCTGAGCTTGTCATTTCAAAATGCTTTTTTTTGTAGATTTTTGAATGCCTTGCCTCCGGAATTTATAATACGGTACGTATCTCTCGTCTCTGCGAAGAAAACGGAGAACCCGCTATAGTGCGCATTTTAAGGTCGCCGAACTAACAAACGCATGACTATTAAAAGTGGTATTGCGATAGCGATTATATTGACACTCCAAGCGGGCTCTTGCTGTCGGCGCCGCCGTGACATTCTCAGGGGATTTGAACCTGCGACCCCTCGCGCCGCGGCGTGACACGTTAACCGAATCCGCCCCGCAGAGTATGTTCTCCGGTATATTAACGGCAAGCCATTTATATTGCCACGTGCGCTTCTATTTGCTATTTTTATGTAACTGGTTCGTTGCACGCGTAGCCGCTGCCTTGCGCAAGCCGCCCCCTAACGTCTGGGAACTTTGCAGATTATTTTAGAATGGAATCATAAAGGCTTGACCGTGCAAACGCGGACAGTTGATATTATTCTGGAACTAATGCAGCCACCAGCGATAAGGCTCGAGTGTTCGATGCCGCATGTATAAATGATGACGCGCCTTACTGCACATCAGCTTATCGACGGCCGACGCTCTGTTCGGCGCAATAAGTGTACAGTGTGTATTGCTGTAGTTTGACTTTCCATTTCCCGGCCACAAGTTCGACCAAATAAAGAGTTTCATCTTGGACACGTCGACTGCTACCTTCGTCGACGTCATGACCCCATTTCATCTGGGAGAGGTGCTGGGTAAATAAAAATAAAGCGTGATGCTAACGAACTTCAGCCAAGAATATAGACACTTGAGCAGGGGCAGGACGATTGCATACATCGAAGAAATCTTGGCTGTCAACGATGAGCTTGCCTTTCCAGATTCTGACGAAGCTACAACGACGAACCCAATACCTGAGCCACCCTTTGACCTAAATCTGAGTCTTCCCGCTCGCCAACAGCAACAGCTTCGATGCCTTCTGCAGGATTACAAGGGCTGTTTGTCGTCGTCATCGCGGGTCCGAGTAATGCCCCTTGCTAAGCACCACTTCATAAAAAAAATAAATTGCTGGGCCACTCCGTCGAGTTCCTACCGGGTTTCGACTAGAGCTGTGCACGGGCCGTATTCCCGAGCCTGAGCCCGGCCCGGGCCCGCTGACTTTTTCAAAGGCCCGCCCGAGCCCGACGGCAAAGGGCTGCGAGCCCGCACGGCCCGGCCCGACGTACGAAAACAGATTGCCGGGCCCGGCCCGGCCCGGCTTTTTGAAGATTCGCTGCGAAAACAAAACATCGTTTTTCGGTAATTTGGTATTTTGTTGAGCATATAAAATATGATCAAACGGCACACGACGAACAGTCTCTATTACACAGATTACAAATTACAAGTAGACGGCCTCACGCCAGCAACAATGGAGTTCGCTCGCCAAAGCCGTTACGTGTATGGGGTGTGCCCACGACCTACGTCGGGTCGCTGTCGCGTGCATTTTCACTCATGGATTTGGCCTTAAATCTAACGCGAACAGTCGCGTGGCGCCGTCACTAGCTCAGGTGGTGTTACTCCTCTGTTTGTCGGAGTGCAACAGAGGCAGTGCTTTACCTGCTCCCCTCTTGTTTAAAGCAGCGAATGGAAAGGAAAAGCGGTAAAGGGCGGTAGCGGAAAGGCGCTGCATGCGTGCTGCAGAACAATTCCCGATCATTCTCAATATTTCGGGCTTTAGTCGGTCTTCGCGCCGGGCCCGAGCCCGGCCCGATAAAACTCCAAGTAGCCCAAGCCCGGCCCAGGCCCGAGGTGAAAATACGTCGGCCCGCCTGAGCCCGGCCCACGGGCCGGGTCGGGCTCGGGCTTTCGTGCTACCCGGAGCCCGTGCACACCTCTAGTTTCGACGCGGGAGCGCGAGGCCGTTAAAACACAAGTCCACAAAATGCAACGCGACGACATCATCCAGCCGTCCAATAGTCCGTGGTTTCTACCGTGGTGTTAGCGAAGAAGAAAGATGGGGCCCTACGTTTCGGCGTCGATTATCGTTGCCTGAACAAAATCACAAAGAAGGACGCGTACCCTCCCCACGGATAGACGACGCCCTGGATCGATTACAAACTCGAAGCACTTTTCGTCGATGGACCTCAAGACCGGCTACTGGCAAATCAAAGACAACAAAAGAGACCGAGAAAAGACTGCCTTTATAACAAAGGACGGCCTGTTGGAGTTGAAGGTCATGCCTTTTGGTCTTTGCCCTGCACCTGCGACTTTCAGGACGATGTCGTTGTGTTTGCCTCAAACGTCGACGAGCACCTCCGGCGCCTTGAAGCAGTACTTCAAGCAATCAACACCTGCGGACTCCCCCTGACACCAGAGAAGTGCCGTTTGGCGTGCGAGGAGCTCTTGTTTTTGGGCCAGGTCTTTAGACATTTTGGAGTTCGGCCGAACCCGCAGGGAACAAACAGCTGCCATCGCTGCCTTCCCGCCACCCACCGACAAGAAGACCGCACGACAATTTCTCGGCTTGTGCGCCTATTAGAGACACTTCGTTAAGAAATTTTCACGAATCGCCAAACCCCTAACTCACCTGACAAAGACCGACGAGGAATTCAAGTGGGAAACCGTGCAAGTCGAGGCATTTCAAGAACTGCAACGACGCCTGCAGACGCCTCCGATACTCACGCAGTTCGATGACTACGCTAATAGGAAAATCCACACCGACACAAGCAGCGCGACCCTCGGCGCCGCACTTGTACAGAGGATCGACGGACGGAAAGGGTTATCAGCTACGCTAGCCGGTCGCTATCAAAGGCGGAAGCGAAATCTTCCACAGAAAAGGAGCGTCTTACCATCATCTGGGCTCCATTCACGTTTCGCCCCTGCCTCTACATCAGGCCCTTCAGTGTTGTGAGCGGCCATCACGCCTTGTTTTGGCTAGCTGACTTAATGACCCTTGAGGTCGCCTCGCATGATGGAGCCTAAGACATCAAGAATTCGACATTACGGCTGTTTACAAGTCCGGAAGAAAACACTCCGACGCAGACATCCTGTCTCGTGCCCCCGCCGAACCACCGCCGTGGACGTCCACGACGATGACTGCTTCTTCGGAACCATAAGTGCCGACTACATCGCTTAACGACAGCATGCCGACCCGGAACTCAGGGGGCCTTCTGGGATACCTCGGGCGCAGGACCGCCGTTACTCCGAACTTCTGAAAGTATTCAGGCGAGGATTGGCGTAATTTTTCTTGACAAATGACTTCCTCGTAAAGAATGATTTCTCTCCGGCAGGTGCCAACTACCTTAACGTTGTACATTCGGCACTGCCGCCAGAACTTCTGCAGGTCCTGCACAACGACCCGACGGCTGGCCATTTCGGCTTTTCCCGTACGTTCGCAAGTATACAAGAAAAGTACCACTGGGCACTCTTTACCGCCGACGTCGCTCTCTACGTGAGTACATACCGGGACTGTCAGCGACACAAGACACCGCCGACAAGGTCAGCAGGACTTCTGCAGGCCATTTAATCACCTCGCCGCCCATTCCAGTAAATACGCATGGTCCTACTTGGGCCTTTCCCGACGCCGACGGTCGGAATCAAGAGGATCGTTAAGGTACCGACTACCTCACCCACTACGGGTGAGGTAGTCCGCGCCGCCGAGGTAGCCGAGTTCTTCGTTGAGAACATCGTCCTGCGTCATTGTGCCCCACAAATCATGATCACCGACAAAGGTTGCGGCATTTACTGCTGGGCTAACTCAGGCAATATTGAAATACAGCCAAACTACTTTTGTCCGCCAGAATGCCGCCGGACCAAAGCCTACCACCCACGGACCAATGGCCTCACCGAGCGTCTAAAATAAGGCCATCGCCGACATGCTTGCCATGTACAGCTGCGGCCACGTCTGTGTAGAGCGCGTGAGCAGCCTGTTTCCGCTCTGGGGGGCGACACGTTGAGCCAGTTTTGGGCTCCTACGTGGTGCGTGAGGAGCATGCGCGGTCTAGCAGTCAGGCTGACCGCGTAAGATCCCGAAACTGGCTCAAGGTGTCGCCCCGCAGACCAAAACCGGCTGCTCGCGCGCTCTACACAGACGTGGTCGCGGCTGTACGTCGACGTCAAACACAAGACGTGGTTTGCCATCCTTCCCTATGTCATCTTAGAATACAACACAGCCGTGCAAGAAACGACGCATGTTGACGCCATACAAGTTGGTATACGGAAGGAACCAGGCAACGACGCTCTACGCCATGCTACCCATCGACACAAACGAAGAAATCCGCGACGTGACTGTCTACCTTCAGCGCGTAGAAGAAGCCCTACACGAAGCGTCCGTCTTCTTCCATTTCCACGAAGCGTTGTCAAAGTTTGTAACGGCAGCCGCCGTTACGAAGCCGATACGTCGAAGCCGATACGTCGATGTGGACTTAGTGAAAAACATCTCCGGCGATACTTCAGGCTATACAAGGTGCTAAGACGTTTCGGCGCTCCCTGTGGACTTGGAGGACATCCCGTACGGCATCACGAACTCCGTTGCGCCAAGCACGACTTGAAGTCGTCCATGTGGGCTCGGCGGAGTGGGCCAGGCGGCACGTCAACGATGGTTCATGCTTACCAACCGCTGGTTTTCGCCATGCAGTTTCTTGGCCTGGCGTCCTTCAGTCTACCGGAGCTGGCCCTCGGGGGCCCTGCTGAATTCACCCCGCTACTCGGGTACCGTAATGGCCTCACCTGCTCGCTTGGGACTACGCCCTGCTCCGAGCACCTGTCTTCGCCACCACGCGAGGCTGCGCGCGCCGTGTGCGCACATGGGCAAATCAACTCCTGTCAACTATAATCGACGATCTTCCTTCCACCCGGCCATCTTGGCACGGTTTCCGGTTCCGCATCGACGATAGCAACGCACCTTCCTCCAGGATCACATATATTGCTTCGCCATCGTCTGCGTGCCCTTCGTGGTCTCGGCGGCACGTAAGCGATAGTTCGTGCTTACAAACCGCTGCTTTCCGCCATGCAGGTAACGAATGAGTTCATTGTTCTTTATCGTTTCACTTTATTTTTGTATGCACTTTTTCCCCCTTTCATGTTTTAATACGAGCATCGGCTCGATGCTTTTTCAGAGGGGGGCAATGGCACGCGCCCTTCTTTGTGTAATTTTTGCGTAACTAGTCCGTTGCACGCGTAGCCGCTGCCTTGCGCAAGCCGCGCCCTAATGTCTGCGAACCTTCCAGATTACTTTAGAATATTCTCATAGGCTTAGGCGCGCGAACGCGAACAATTTAGGTTATTCTGGAACTAACGTGGCAACCAGCGATAAACGTCGAATGTTCGATGCCGCATGTATAAATGCTCACGCGCTTTACTGCAAATGAGATTATCGACGGCCGACGCTCTGTTCGCTGTTATCATTATACAGCGTGCCTTGCTTGCAGTTTGATTTTCGATTTCCCGAGCACAAGTTCGGCGAAATAAAGTTACGTATTTCTGACGCCTTCTGCTGGAGTCTTCTTCGCCTTCATGGCGACGTGACAATATACAACATTCACCGTTGGTGTGCGCAGAGCTCTGAGGCGTTTCAGCGTAGTAGGTGTTTGTCCACTACATGGCATGGTCGCCCGTGCTGGTGCGCTTATTTCTTGAGGGGCCAAGGTTTGTTCTTTTGTGCTTTCCCCACAAAGTTTGCGTTGCAGGCACAGATCGCATGATGTTGACTTCGCTCGCTGCAACAGCCGTGTTTGCAAAAGGAGTGAGGTGCTAGTCCTTCTTCTTATGATATTCCAATTTATTGCTATCACATTGATCGCTTCGCACTTGGGCCGATACTGTGACTTTCCTAAGAGAATTATCTTAGTAAACTTACATTTCTTCAGCCAGAAGTACTCATTCTTATATATTAGAAGCACATGCCTTGTTAGCTGCAGCGAGGGTTGCCACTGACTTTCGAGTAAATGCCGCAA
The DNA here is from genome assembly GCF_013339695.2 of Rhipicephalus sanguineus. NCBI lineage: Eukaryota > Metazoa > Arthropoda > Arachnida > Ixodida > Ixodidae > Rhipicephalus > Rhipicephalus sanguineus. The sequence goes on from NC_051183.1 coordinate 94,342,840, forward strand.
AACGACCACCAAACAGTCGCCAAAATTCGTCATTGTTCTACAAATTTCGCCAAAAGATCGCCAATCTAGATATGTGCGGCTTAGCTATAGTAATAAATATTTCCACTCGCGCATTGCCCCGTACACTACAGTACCATCCAAGACCCTGAAATTATATTGACGTTTCTCAATGCCAATCGTATCACCCGCTTCACCATGGGGGTGCGTGGTGCTGCTTCTCCGACCAGCCGCAAGATGTGCGTGGTGGCGCAAGCGTGAATGATTGAAACGCTCATGATATCCTTCCATCCCTGTCCGCTCGTTTCAAAGGTAAAAGTGGGGCAAACCTTGGGACGAAGCCGTGAAAGCGTTGTGTGTAGACAGCTTTACGTACCCTTATATGAAATAAAATGAATTAGTGGTTTATTGAAGGTAACACGAGAGAGTTTATACAGGAACCTATCCCTAGTGACTTTTACACCTTTTCATTGTCAAGTAATATGATACCGGACGCCACTGACCCTTTCTTATAGTCACCTATAGGCCTGACTGGCTGCCCAGGCGGCGCTGCGAAAACGGTGCTAAAAAGCGCCCCCTACGACAAGTTCTTTGGTTTCGAGTAGTCAGACAGGCGGCCGCATGCAGCACTAAGCTCAGATGCGCAATGGAGCCGCCGCTGTCGGTTGTGCTGCGCTTTGGATCTCGGCCAGTTTCTGGCGTGGCTGAGTTCTTCAGGCCAAGCAATCTGCGTAAACGCAAGAAGCTCGTCAACGTCAAGTATGTTTACGACGTGCAGGAGATTGAAGGAACCATTTCGGCGCGCTGCAACTCGCAAGTGCAGCGAATCTCATACGACGTTGAACTCGAGTTAAGTTTTACGAGGCATGCTCGCGCGATTAACGACAGTGCATAAACGAAAAGACTGCTGTTAAGAAAGCCGACATGATTTGCATTACACGACGACATTACACGACGAAACGGAATCAAGAAAGGTCCAGTGACGAAGGCTAGCCGTCGGCGGCCCGAATGAGCGCATTCGCGTCGTGTGCAGTTTTCTGCCGCATTCAGTCGCAAACACACTTTTTCCCCATGCACGGTCGTAATTTTCAACATTTGCTTCTAGGGAATTCGTCAAATTCTGTCAGCGTGCGGTCGCGGTCGAGAAGCGACGGCGCGCAATGTTTACAGCCGGCCGCTGGAAGCAGCCGGCTGTAAGGTGCCGGAAAAATCGTAGGCACATACGCAGGGTGGCTCATGTCATTGTTTTACTCGTTTCGCACGAAATGCCGGCTGCATATCCTCGTGATCGCCGTCGGCAGCCACGGCGTGCCGTCTGGACTGCACACAGGGAATTATATACATATATGAACGCGTGCACGCGCGTACGAAAAGTAATCAGCACGTTACGTTACAAACCACGTTTTGCTCGCGTACTCACTTCACGCGTCGGACGGCACGTATCCAGCGGTTCCGTCGCTCCACTTCGTACGGCTTTCAGGGGAACCAGTAAAACCGCACATTAGGATCCTTACCCCCATGTTCGAGGCAATTAATCACGCAACAATAACGGCGGCGACCGCGCTTGGGGCCGCGCGCTGCTCAGAACCGTCGCCCAGACCACTTGCTTTCGGCACGGATTGTTGAAGCAGGGATCGCTCGTCAAACATGTCAGACTCTGCAGGCATAGCGGACAAGTTCCTGCGTACGTTTTAAGCACTTTTTGAGCCTGAAAACTAGGCGCAAAATTAAGTAAAACGCTTAAAGCAACTGAGAACTGCGTAACTCGCCGGTCGGCGTTCATTTTTGACTACCCAAGCAACTCCGGCGCACGCCACCAGGCTCCGCCACAGTACTCAAAACTCCAGCGCGTCAGCCCTATATTGTCACGTCCTTGCTGATAACCGTCCTTGCTGGTCGAACTCGCGCGTCAATCCGATGCGTTAATAATGATCAGGAAGACAATCTAAAATGTTATATTGCAATAGTTTTCATTGCACACGCTCACCGATAACAGTAGAAAACGTTTCAACAAATATTCTTTTATTGCACGAATAGCCGTGCATCCGCCTCTCTTCGCTATCCCAAAAGAGTGTTTACGATCTGAATTGTCGGTACTGCAACAGTCAATAAGTCGCCAAGCTATTCAGAACAGTTGGAATTTTGGCGGAACAAATTGTCGGACCACGCGGGCAACCCGTTGTCTAGCCCCTTCAGAAACGAAACTTTAGAGAAGCTTAAAGCACCTAAAGCCACAAACTTATAGTCAAACACTGCCCCCTCGCGGATTGCAAGGCAGTCCGCTGACTTACATTTTGCTAGAATGTCACTGGCGGACGTTCCAGTTCCTCCTGCATATAGAGAAATTGAGGGGATACACAGGAGTTACACGACGGACATAGCGAATGACGCGTAAGGTGCACATTCTAGTCGTGGGTCGAAAACCAAGACAAATACAGAGAATATTGCCGCTCATTCGTTGGAAAGGCACTGAGCTTAGGATTCATAAATCAGTAAAGACTTAAGCCGAAAATCGCCCAAAATTCGCCGTGTTGCCATTTATAATTTCAGGTCGCCACGGGCCTGTCAAATTCACTAATATTGCGAAAAGAAGCAACCAATGGCAACCCTGGCTGCAGCACATGTGGAGGTTGTTTTTTGTACTTAGCACAGACTTTTGTTAAAAAGACTGCGACGCTAAACTAGAACGCTTTGCCGGCCAACTTTTTCGGCCCGGGCCCGACCGTCGTGCGCAATAGAAAGCGCGGACTGGTGTAAAATATTCATCAAATAAACATTTTTTTTATTCCAGAGTGCCCCCTATTACGCCAACATCAATGTTTCTGACGCCTTCCGCGTTACTGGAGAAGAAGCTTTCGTAAGTCGCGACCTCCTATAAAAGTCAATGTTGGTTTTGTTGTGCGAAGGGTTCGAGTACAGTCAGTGACATCAGGTTCACCATGACAAGCCGCCCGTGGATCTAATGGACATAGTGCGATCACTTCCAATGCGTTTTCAGGGATGTCATGTCAGTACATTACTGGTCGAAAGTATTAACGAAAGTGAATAGACAGCATTGAAATAAATATTTATTCGTAAATTCAGGTCACTTTTGACACCGTGAGGCTTTTTTGCTGACGTAAACGCGATAATAATATTATAGCGTAATCTTTGATGTCTGTCTAAATCCTATTTGAGTAAAAGTTACAGTAACTTGACCTATGGTATAGAAACCCAAATATTAGTAGCAAGACTAGTTGATCACGTAGAAACTGGTTGAGGTTCAATGGCGTTCATTGGCAGGTAGCACAACATGAACACGAGACTTGATTGTAGCTTGACAATGTTTGCAGTTCTTTTGCTTCTTTTAACCACGGTTTTTTCTTGGGAACACTTACAAAACACAGTTTCATATCAATAAACTCATTAAGCTTCCTCTTAATTTCTTATATGGCACTGCAAGTAAAATGAAGTACCATGATATGTATGAGAACGCTGTTAGTGTTCTCATACATTATTATGGTACTTCATAACACTGCATAAGAAGAGTGGTGTTAGAAGCGTAGCACTACATATAGAATCACAAAGTCTTCTCTACAAATATTTCTAACCTTTCTGTATCAGCTAGTACGAGCAAGACTCAATAGGATCGCAACAGCGATATAGGACTTTCTATGCTTAAAAACAGTGCATAATGCACACAAAACTGCGATGAAGGTCAATGTCTTGGTAAATTCATTGTCCCGATGGGGTATTTGTATCTGTGTAAACGAAAATCATACTGTCGAAACTCACAACACTGTTCACTCGTGTGTGAAAGATATGCGTGCAGGAGTACGTAGCAGAATTTTTGTTTATTTAAATTAGGGTTTTACTTGCGTTAATCGGCTTAACGTGCCAATAAAGGTTGAAACTGATGCATGTGACCGGTATTGATGCTTTTCTTCACTTTCTTGCTCCCCGATCCTTTCAAATAGGCGTGCATGTGGAATGAAATCCTCCGGTCAAAAACATTTACTTTACAAGCCTTGGATGACTGCCTTGCGTTCGCAGCGAAAGCGATACTTTCGTATGGCTGGAACTGAAGCTAGTGTCGAAGATAGCATGCGCATAAATGTGGCATGGCAATGTGCAGGCGCTCTGCAGTGTACATGGCTTGCTAGGGCGTCCTGCCTAAGACGATGATGGACAACCAGAGCTACAATTAAATGTGATTCAGCATTAATGTTTGAAGCAATAATAAAACCATTGGCAGTTGGCAGTTCATTACCATGATAAGTGTGCACAAACGGTAAAATAAATAGAATAACATTGCTGAATGGTGTGCCTTTCTCGTGCTTCCACACTGAAGAAAAAAAAAAGATACATTTTACTGTTTCTTGGCGACTTCTGACGTGTGCGTCATGCGACTCTTTAACGAGACACATGAATACTATTTCCACATCACTATACTTTCTTCTGAGAGTCATGAGAGGCGCTCACCAAAATACTAACATATGCTTTTTTTAAAGTGTAGTAGCCACTAGGCTGACAGTGTAGGAATATGCGTGCTGAGATAAACGAGGTACATGAGCACGGCTACATTATTCTGTGTGATTGTATAGACAAAACTACTGGCCTACACTACACTCATTCAACCATTACTAGAATATGGCATAATCGCGTGGATTACACATACCAAGAAACTGATATCCCAACAGGAAGGAGTACAAGGAAAAGCGATTCGCTTTGTATTTAATAAATATAAACGTACTGATTCACCAACATAACTGCTAATAAAAGCCGTATTACTAACCACAGAAAACAAAGCAAAAACAGCGAGACTAAAGTTCCTGTTCCAATGGAAGACCTTAAGACTGATACCACTAAGTTCATCTCATTTAACACTTCTAGACCGACAAGATGCAAACACTCCCGAAGACTAGCTCAATACTCAACCAGCAGAAACTGCCTCAAACACTCTTATTTTCCTCTGATAATTAGAGAATGCAATGAATTAGATAAATCGATCGCCAATACTAAATCCATGAACACGTTTGTAACATTATTACAAAAAATACTGCTTACCACACAGTGGCAATAGCCCTTCTGTTTGTTGTCTTTTTGCTCCTAGAAACTCTACTTTCCCGAGCAATGTTCATTATCCGAAACAGTATTGGTGCTGTTTTTTCCCTCTTTTTCTCTCTTGTCTTGTTTGGTGGTGTTCTTTCTCCAACGCATCTCCATAACACTAGGGTCAAAATGACTGTACTTATTTTGCTGTAGTATTTGTATCAGCTGCGGCTGAATGCGTTCTTCCCTCTTTATCCTTATGTGTACGTATCTGAATATGCGAACACTCACGCGAAAGAATTTCATTTTTGTCCAAGCTGCTTCGGGGTCCTACGGATGATGTTGTGTAATTATTGCAGCTGTCTTTATAGGTTATATTGTAATAAAGAAGTTTCAATGTACTATCCAAGTTTTGGTTGAGCGAAAAGTTGAGCGAACGTCAGGGATGTTTACCAGAAGTCTATTACCTGGTTTGCAACCTTGAACTTGGGAAGGGGTGAGGAGGCACAGAAAACTAAGGTAGAGAAAAAAGGCAGGGTCAGAAATACTAAGAAATAACGAACTGACAGTCAAGGACGGGAGTGTCAGTCGTTCAGCGAGGCCGGTTGACCACAGAAACTTAAGCAGCGCCTTTGTCGCTTTCTGGTTTTAAGGTAGAACGTTCAGGCACTGAGGAATTGATCCCTCGGAAAGCGGCTTGCCATTGAGGCATGCTAACCTTGTTCAGAGGAGGTGTATCTGGGGGTTATAGAGAGGTAAATGACAAAATACTTGTGCAATGGCTTCCTCGTTGCCGCAGTGATCACAGTCATCACTGGCTGCCATTCTAACTTAGTAAGCAAAGCTGCTTGTGAATGAACGTCCAATCCAAGAGGACGGTTATTTCGGATCGGGATAGTCCGCAAAGAATTTGATGTTTAAGTGACGGATCCAGAGTTTTAAGGCGGGTATGGCGAAAAGCGGACGTATTCCACTTTGAATGTGCTACATCACGCACGTGCGAGCGAATCTTTGATGCTGCATCGCTTCATTATAGTGGAATGGCTTCCTCCACACCATATTCACGGGCACTCCTTGCAGAATTATTGGCATGTTTTTCCGTCGATGCCACCTTGGCCTGGAAGCCACTGAAAAGTTATGCTATGCCCCATCTATTTTAACTGCTATAGGTTTGCCTGATTTACAATACTAGTTGGTCTTGTGCACGACGACGTAAAGTTGACTCTTGAATCCTTCTAAGTGCACTGCGAAATGCCGCAAGCTCCACAGTAGTCGAGGTAGTCCCATGAGACGATCTAAAATATAGGCTTCAGCTTTTTGCTGGTAAGACAACAGATACTAAATCCCCCAACAGTTGTCGAGCCATCTATCTGCAGTTTAACTTGGTCTTCGTATTCATCGTGCAGTATTGGTAGAGATTGTTTTAAGCTGGTGACAAGAGCTCCACATTCTTAAGAATCCCTGGCACTGTGAGACGAAGTGTAGGCCAATCCAGGTACCAAGGGGATGTCAGTAGTCAGTCAGGAGGGATGTAGTATGTTAAGGGGAGCTCTCGGTAAGCCCGATTTCTATTACAGAAGGAGACAATGGGCTGGTCTTCTGGAAGCGAGACACAATCGAGGTTTGTAATGTGCGCACTAAGCACCTTCAAGCTTACATGAATAGTGGTAGTATGATACTTTGCGATGGCAATGCTCTCCGCAGCCCCGGTAGACTGCACCGCAGGTGCGCCGGAAAGAGGGTCCGGTGTAATTGCAACATGGTGTACACCGGTGTACCCCACATTTTGCCTGCTACGGTATTGAAGAAAAGTCACAGTTTCGCCGCAAGGGCGAAGCAATGAAGCGATAGCAAGAAACTACCGCTATACGAAGTGAGGCTCGCCAATCGATATTCTCAGTATGAACAGCGCTCCTGTTGCAAAGGCGGCAGAATCAGCGAAGGAAAATAGCGTGCTTCAAGTGTCGAGCTTTGACACTTGATATTTCGCGCTCATCTTCTGTTTGTTCGTTTAGCGGCGTCCATTGAGCTCGAGTGACTTTCGTACGCTCCGTAACGTGAGCGCGGACATCACGCTGAAAGCGTGAAACATCCCTCTTCCCCTCAGCACGAGAAAAGCGCGCGAGCAGACAGCGGAAGGGCAAGGTTCTCCCTGAGTAAATCTGAGAAGCGAGCGAGCTCGCCGACGACTTTTAAATGCGCCCGTCGCGCTCCTAGCGCCATCTGGCTGGTGATGAAGAAACGCTTATAAGCGCCTGCCGTCTCTGAGTCCATCCAGCGGTAAAGGGTGTGTATATAACGCTCGCCGTAAGCTACGTGGAGGGTCTGCGTTTCGTGGCGTAGTGGATAGCGCCACTCGCTGCGGAGCGAGAGGTCCCTGGTTCGATTCCGCGCTTCGGAAGCATTTTTCTGAGTTATTTTTCTTTGGAGTATTTTATATATATATGTATATACATACTTATACATATACGGTGCATGACGGCGGCGACGGCGACGGCAACATTCAGCCGAGACTGTCCATATAATTGCTATCGCAATAAAAAGTGAGATGCCTGTGAGACGCTTCTTAATGCCAGCCACATGGGAACTTCAGCAAAGATCTCTATCGATGATGACGCCCAAGAATCTGTGCGTCCTAGCGTAACAAACAATTTACCTATTGATGAATACGGCAGATGCTGATATTGCCTTTTGCGTAAAAGCGACAAACGCAAAGTTCTAAGCTGAAATCCCAAGGCATTGTTCACTATGAGACGCCGATAATGAAATCGCGGCTTCTTGGAGCCTCGCACGTACCTGAAGCTGTGTTACACCTGACGTCCAAGCACAGATGTCATCGGCATAAATTGATATATGAACAGAACTCGGTATACGTTCGACGAGGGCAATCAATACAAGGTTGAATAATGTGGGGCTGTAGACACTACCTTGGCGAACATCACGGTGCATGGAGTGCTGAGAAGTTGACCCATCATAAGTTTGCACAAATATTGATATGATGTGCAGGTAGCAGTAGATCCATCGTTGCACTCGACCGCCAAGATCAAACAATTCGACGACGTCCAATATGGCCTTATTAGAAACGCTGTCGTACTCTCCATTTACATCTAAGAATAGAGCGACAGATAACCGTCTACTAATTTTCTGGTGTTGGACGTATGTTACCAGATCACTGAAGTTGCTAATAGAACAAGGAGCGCGACCAAAACCGGCCACGACATTTGGTTATCTACAATAACGTTCCAGGAACCACTATAGTCTGGCAAGGATAATTCGCGCCGTCAGCTTCCCTACACAACTAACTGTGCTATTGGGCGGTATGATGCGAGCTCTAGCAGGAATTTCCCGGGTCTTAGAAATGATATGAAATGGCTCGTTTTTCATTCTTGTGGCATTTATTCATCTCGCCAAGATTCGTTGAACAAATCCAGCAAGCTTTCCGTGGCCGGTCTTCCAGGATACTTACTATGCGGTATCATATGTACAGTGTGGTCCAGTGCATTACAGCGGACTGGGAGGTGATGGCCATGCTGTACAGTGTCTGCCTGCGCACTGGGGCCACTGGCGGTACATTGGCGAAAACCGGCGCTGGGTGGATTGCGTAAAAGATTTGGTATTGTATCGCGAGATCTGGAAAAAAATTCATCTAATATTTCCAAAATATAAATATTTTATATATCCTACACATATCTAGCTTTAGTTTTAGTTAAACGATGGACGTGCGTATACGCTAAAGTAATCATCCGTCGAGCGCGCGCGCGTGCGCTTTCCCTGATGTGTGTTATCGAGTGCCGTGAATATAGTTCATGTAACTGCGTCGAAAGAAGTTATCATTCACAACACATTATGCCATCAGTATTAGTCTGGCAATAAACATCCACCGACACTACGAGTGAGTCCTTCCATATGGGCTTGTGCCGCTGAAACCCGCACGTCAGAGACAGCATTTAGCCACTGTAACGCTTAATCGCGGCGTTTTTAGATTCTGATTTGTGTAGTCAAGCACGCAAGCATGACCTCGCTTGAGTCAGTTATGATCAAAACTACATTTGAACGATTATTGGATTTTTCGTAATTGAATATCAACGATCTTCACAGCGATCGTGGCACTTGGAGTAGACCTCTAAGCCTATAATGGTCAGTTCAGGTAGAGCGAATACACTGCGGCTACATAGAACGCGAAACGTAAACAAGGACAGAAAATATGTCCAAACTGGTGACGAAAGCTAAAGTGTTCACTGAGCAGTTCAGATGCACGATGTCTTCTACATAGCTATCAATAACCGCTTAGTCAGCGAGTTCGATAGCCGCAACACATCTGCGGTTACGCTAATATGTTTTGGTGCAAAACGTGCCAGACAGACTTTCTGATCCTAGGCAGCACATCACAAACAAATGAACTACCTTCTCTTAGGTTGTCGCGAGCACGAAGAGACTGAAATATGCGCTTCTAAACGAGAAAATGAAAATAGCGGCTACCAGAATTAGTTATATCATGAAGAAAAAAACACGCACACACGTCTAGGTGTGGTGTATGGACCGGACTGGTACTCCTCCTTGGTGAGGCGTTCGGCCTCACCACCTTTCCTGTGTAACATGATGTGAAGAACTCTCACTGTTCTACTGCACGTTGCGTTAGCCATCGCGTGTGATCTTAGTAACGCTAGAGCGCTTATTGTCGTTATGTGATTTTAATTTTGTTTGATTTATTTGTGCTCTTATTGTGCATTATAATACTCATTGCAATAAATAGCGTAAAAGAAAGAAAAAAAAATTCCACATGTGGTGTAGCGGCAACCTAGCAGACTCAAGATGTACGGTTCGTGGAGGTGCTGGGTTCGACTCCCACACGCTCATTTTTTAAGGTTTCTTTTTGTTGCAGTGCTTATGTTTCAGCCGTAATTACGATCTGGGCATGACCACAGTTTCCAAAAACAATTTAAAAGCCCAATTTCGGCCCGTGAGGGGTGTCCCAGTGTGCGGCGCGCCAGCATCCAGCGTGCCAGTACCCAGCGCCACACTGGCCCAATAAACATGTGACACTGGGACAGCACCACTGGGTTTTCCAATAGGGTCACAATCTTTTCTTTCAAATTGGTGCATTGAGCAGCATATCATGTTATCCCACAACACAGGTGCATGGAGTAATTCCAACAATATGTTGAGATCAATATCAGCACCTTTATTGATTTTTTTGCAGCTTGTCTGTCATGAACAACATCAACAATAAGGCAAACTGTTGCCACTGACAGTTACCGGTGATTCGTACATCCGCACACTACATGATATTATCGAGCGAGTTGCATTCCGTTAGAAACTGCTCTTAGTCCTCAGAATTACGCGCGTTGAGTGTTGAACCTACTACCGTATATTTTATACGAATATTTTTCGCGTTTCGCATTGCTGTTATACAACGACAAAATATTATTCGGATAAAATTATGAAAGCTGACGTGCCCTTTCGCGCAACGAAAATGCATGTTTTTTCGAGACTTTCATTTTAATAGTCGCAAGTAACAGCTGGAGTTATTTAAACACCGAGCAGCGTTAAAGCGTGCTTTCCTTGGGTAGCATGGCATTCATCTTCTATTTCGCGTATTTCCTGGTCAGATGAAAAATTGTGTTTCCCAAAGCTAGTGCGTCGTTTCTAAAGTAATATTTCTCTTCTGAACGCGGCAACGTATACAGCTGTAATATCTTACAGTAAAGGCGGAAGGTACTGCTTTAGACACAACTGTATTCAAGCGCTCTTCAGAGAAAACGCCTTTGGGTAGCACTTGGTAAGTTCTACTCAAAGCTGTTACAAGGCTTCCTTCAAACAATTTACAGCACACGGACTGAGCAGACCGAATAAGTAAGGTTTCTGTTTGTTTGCGTAATTGTGCGTTTTTTGGTAAGCTTTGCCGCAGTCGAAAGAATGATACCTCATGAGCGTTGAAAACAGTATCGCAACAATGCGTAACCCAACATAGATGGCAAGTCGAGCTATTTGTATAACGTTCACCTTGGAACTTCTAGTACCAAGTACCCAACCCCTACGAAAAAGTCTAATGCCTGTCATTAAAGCAACTAGTGTCATTAAACATCAGAAAGATTGCACTATCTAATGTCAGTCTCATGCACTTTGTAATGCACACCTATTGAGAGTCTACCAGCAGTTCGCCACAGTTAGTCTATAGAATCCTGACGTAAGAGTTTCTGATGACCATTGTTTAGCTTAGTCTATTGAGTCCTAATGCATGAGTTTGTAATGGCCGTTGTCGAGTGGAATGCAATTGAGTATATGCATTAGGTCGACATTAAACACCGTATTGAAGACTTAGGCCTTATGCCAGCAACAGCATGTTTGCTGCACACAGGTCAAAATTTTTGTAGTTAATAATACGAAAGTGTGTATGCCTTAGATCATTGTCACGTAAATACCTGCAGATCATTTCCAGCAATGCCTGCATCTCCATTGTTCTTTACAGGTAACCATCTTTTGATGCCAATAAATAATCTTGGATGTCTGATACACGCATTTGTAAACGAGCGCTAAATTGTCAACCTATTTATTTAAGTAGGGCAATAAATGGGGCTAGTAAGTTAAATTTTGCATTTCCCATGAAAGTGCTGTTTTATAATCACACACAAACGAACTAGGACCAGGCTAAAGATTTCAGGAGAAAGCGCTTTTCTATTTAATTTCTGACTCGGCAATAACAATAGGGTCTCTTAGGCTGCAGTATCGTGGTGGTGCAGTTGCTGTATTTGAAACCTGCCTGAGAAGGTGTTATATTTAGTTTGGCACTGAAGCATACAGCTTAGGGCAGCATGTGAAGAGATGTTTCACTTCATGATTAATGACTTTTTTTCAGAACAGTGGTACAATTTTTACCATTTTAACTGAATAGCCCATCTGTATCAATGCCCAACTATATAGCCTTGAGTTCATGCTGCTTTGAACAAAAACATAAGAAAACAAACCACTATACATCACTTCGGAGGGCTGTGGTGTCCTAGATTCTCCAGCTATTATAGACAGACCAACTACCTCGGTCAGCTTCTTTGATGTAACTTTGCATAATAATATCCTTTCGCTACTAAAGTGCTACCACATGCATGACTCCTGCGTGCATCAGTGAGCCTATTCCCTTCCTTTGCTTTAAAAGAACTATTCGATAGCTAAAGGTATATTCATCAGGTACCTTGAAGAGGTGACAAAAGTTTTATGAAAATGGAAATATGCATTCCCGCTTCCATGCTTTAGAGTACATTTACAACGTTAAGTAGCAAATATTGCATAGTTATGAATTCGATCACTTGTCTCTTAGAAACAACAGAAGAATCCACATTGGAGTATGCTGGCACTTGTCGAACATCTTGGCAGGATACCACAGCTGCTCAAGGAAAGAACACATAGCAGTGCTAAGCTCACAACTAACTTTTTTAAAACTCACGCAGACGCCTAAACTATCACCTGAACCCAAGTGTTCTCACAGAGATAACATCATCTACAGCGCGTGTGCAAACAGCAAAATGGGGTAATAAAACGCACACCGAGGAGGAAACAAGAGCACGAGCTAAGACACCGATACAGAAAGAAAAAGAGAGGAGAGATGTCCATGTATTAGCTCGTTCTCCTGTTTCCTCCTGAGTATGCACCAACATGCCCCGTTACAAGTATTGCAAAATGTACACCCTTTCACGATAGTAGGAACTCATTCAACAATTAAAATTTCCTGTCAAACAAGGTTATTGAAGGCAGCATCACGCAGCGCATTACACTTCTCTTTCTGCGGTACCCCTCAATCTGTCTCGTGAAATGTGCAATATGCACAGATTCTTGGTATCTACAAATTGTGGTGTGATCATGTTCCAAACAATTTATGAATCATGAGTATCCGCTGCCTTCTAATGAAGGCTATCTTCGATTCAGATTATGAAACTCTCAGGCTTATCGATAATCTGACAACAAGGCTTTGTAAGAAGGATAGGGTACTCGCATGTCGCGCAACCTCTTGGTGTGCATCGCATGTTGTACAACAATGTATTTGTACATAGCAGTAAGGTGACTACAGAGAATATTAAGGACCACACCACAGAGAAATAGAGCCATGGAATGTGATGTTAAAGGGTGCTCTACAGCTTTGCATGAAAGTCAATTTTCAATGTTGCATCACTTCTAATTATAGTGGTAGAATATATGTTTCATTGCCTTTTCTTGCTGTTTGGCAATGCCTGTAGATGACGTCATCTATGCGAGAATGCGTGGGAACACATAATATTGAAACGTTATTGTTTATCGCAGAGACTCGTGAAGACAGGATGAGGAGGGACACACGAAGGCGCTAACTTTCAACAGTGATTTAATGGGAGTCAGACCATAAATGTTAATAATTTCAAAAAAAAAAACGACAAGCCTGCGCGAAAGCTTAGCACAGTCACAGCGAAAGCTGGAAGAGCGGCATTTCTAGAGCCCGTTATAAACTCCCTTGTGGCTACTAATACAAGCACATTAGCAACGTACCCACTACGCCACAAATCATAATTTTTGAGAAGTTGGGAAGCACCCACCACGACCTTATTCGTTATTCTGCGGAGAAGCGAGGTACCATCGGTGGGGTATTATGTGCAGTTTGTTACTGCGGTGGTTGATGACGATGAAGAATTATGGCTGAGCCCTTTGTAATGGGTTGGAAGCTTTAAACGACCCACTAGTTACATAATTCATATTGTGTGACGCCCGGTCGTTATTTAACTGTCCCACTACGCTTTATAACATACGTTAACCGGAGAAACGGAGAGCGAGAAAGAGAAGGAATTAACTTTATTGAGAAACTGAGAAAATGGATCATGGGAGCCATATGGGCTCCCTTGGCAACCAATAGAAGTGCACTTGCCAGGAACCCACTACGCTATATATCATCATAATTTTTGTGATGTAGGGAAGCAGCCGCTATGCGATTTTTCGTCATTCTGCGGAGAACCGTGGTACTCGCTAAGCACCTGTAAGGCATTATGTGCACTTTGTTGATGCTGTGGCTGATGACGATGAATAATTATCGTAGAGGCTTTTGTATTGGGTTGGAAGCACTCAACAACCCAATCGTTGCGCAATTCGCATTGTGTGACGCCCGGTTACAGAACTCGCGTTTATGTGACGCGTGGTTGTTATTTTACTCTGCTACCACACTACATTATATATGTTAATGTGGTTCTTTCCCGACATGAAGCCTGTATAGGATCTCTTTGCAATGCGGTTTCAAGCACCGGCATGGCCCTGCGGGTTGACAACAATTTCCACAAAACACTTATGAAGAGATGGAACTTTAACATTACAGTGTCTATACGCTAACATGCTGCGCCAAACCGAATGGACACACAGTAAAAGATAACATCCAAATGCAGTACAGAACATTCAAAGGGCAAAAAGCGAATTCCGTGTGGATTAAGAGGTAGTTCTATCTTGAAGGTCCTCTGTAATATGTCCCAAAAGAATATGGCATTATTACAATCTATGAATACATGTTCAAAAATAGTTTCATGCCTATTACACAGGAAACACATACTTCCCCATGGTACATAAATCCTTCTATCATCCAGCCACGGTTTCACTGTCAAGGTTCCTGTATGAAGCTTGAAGATGAAGATCTTTAGTGAGGTGTATAAGACGACTGACTGTGATGAAGATGTGATAGGTTTGTTTGATGCATTAACGCACATGAAACGGATATGATGTGATCTTGACCTGTAGTCAAGAAGGCAATAAATAAAAAAAAAAACCGGCATGGCCCTGTGGTAGAACACTGAGCTACCACGCAGAGGGCCCAGGTTCGAACCTCGTTCCATCCTGGAAATTTTTTCTTCTGTCCTTTTTTTTCCTATTTCGTGCGAAAGTGGTTACGGACACCGGCGGCGGCGGCGGCGGCGGACAACTACGGCGCCAAAAACGACCATTGTGATGATCTCATAACAGCTTTAAAAACTCAGGCATGCACAGGTGCTGCTGCATCTAGGAAAAATAGTTATTTCGTGGTTAAATATAGTGACGGTGCACTAACGAAATCTTGGCCAGGATAGTGAATAGTTGCTGCGTCAATAATAAATGTACATTATAGTTTTATCGCTGTGTGGCTAAACGGCCACCGCTGCCTTTTTTTACATTGTTGCAGTGTTCCCTGAGCC
Source organism: Rhipicephalus sanguineus (assembly GCF_013339695.2). NCBI lineage: Eukaryota > Metazoa > Arthropoda > Arachnida > Ixodida > Ixodidae > Rhipicephalus > Rhipicephalus sanguineus. Next base: position 94,358,034 of record NC_051183.1, read on the forward strand.
TTACTTTCAGATACTGGCCCATTTTCTCTGCATAATGCTTTCCCGATGGTAGGGATGTCTGATGAACGATGCCTTCTTTTCTGGGCATATAACGTGTCTTGAGATTCCTATTTCAGCCAATACTCTTTTGAGCAAATGGATTGCTGCTTTTGCATAGTTCAGCATGCTTATTTGAGGCCGGGATCACGACGCTGATGTTTGTCTGAGCACCAATCTGTTCATCCTGTCCGATATTCTGTGCAGATGTCGCATAGCGGCAAATGTTTTTCGGCCATCAAGATTCGGCGTTTTGGCCTGGCAACTGTAAAGTGGTTTTCTGAGTGGGGCTTCTGCAACCGATACAGCAAGGTGAGCAGGATACCCTGCTTGTGTTCATAACAATGTTATAATTAAGGCTAGTCCACAAGAAATGGGAACAGGATTTTTTTGGGGTGTTATCGAGGCGGTGTCAGACAAGGCACCTTTTTACTGTTATTGAGTGGGAGGAACTAAAGGGTAAGTATTGGTTGTTTCCCCACAGTTCTTACGACTAAAACATGCAGTTTTTATGCAAATCGTATCGTACATTCAGGAGCTTGATGGTACAATCCTCGCCCGGTTGCTCGTGGGTAAGAACCATTGGGTGTAAGTAATCACGTGCAAGTGTTAGTATGTTAGTGGCTTCAGATTAGACAAGAACTTTGTGTTAACCCTTTCAAAAAAGAGGTAGTCATCATCATATCTAAAAACATCAGTGCTTGTATATTGCACTAAAAAATCCGGTTCCCATTTCTTGTGGATGAGCCTTAACATTAAGAACTTGCCGGACGCAAGCAGGATATCCTGCTCCACTTGCTGTATCGGTTGCTGAAGCCCTACTCGGAAAACCACCTTTTAGTTGCCAGGTCAAAAAAACGCCTAATCCTGACTGACGAGGAAAGTTTGCCACTATGCCATATCTGCACAGTTATTCCGACCACATAAAAAACGGTTGGTACTCAGGAAAACATCACCGTTGCGCTCACGGCCTCAAATCAGGATTCTAAACTATGCAAAAGCAGCAACCCAGGTACTCAGAAGGACGCTAGGCAGCATTAGGAATCACAGGACACATTACGTGACCTACAAAGGAGGCGTCGTTTACCAGATACCTCTATCATGTAGTAAGCAGTATGTAGGACAAATGAGGTTGTGTCTCAAAAAAGACTCAGGGACGCTGCAACAATGTAAAGAAAGGCAGCGATAACTGGTCAGCTGCACGTTGGAGCACATGCGGTTGCTTTACACTTTGATGAGAGTTTCACTGCGCATATGCACTGTGACAAACTACTGCATTGATCATTGAATCAGGAAATACTAATAACGTTGGCCGATATTGTGTTAGTGTGCCATCACTATCTTTTACAAAGAAATAACTATTTTTCTTGATGCAGCTCTGCCTGTGCATGCCTGAGTTTTTTGTTTTCTTTTTGTGCCATGCATAAATAAAGGTATTCGGGTGCATATAGGTCAATGTTGAAATTTAGCACCTGTGTGTATTTCTCCTTCCTTTCCCATCCTTCACAGGCCTCTATGCTAAATCTAAGGATATGTCTTACCAATAAGGCCGGACCTAAACCCCTGATCGTATATGTTTTTTTATTTTCTTACTCAACTCCAAACTACATGGCAAGAAAATTCACTAGAAATATACTGATTTCTTGAATAATGCAATACTTGCATTTTAAAGCTAGCAAATAGTTTCATAATTATGACACTGCCTTCCATTTCATTTCTGTATTGACACACTAAACTGACAAAAGTTTAGGATTCTTCTAGACGCTACCTACAACCGATGGGGAGTGTGAAAACCTATATGAGCGCTATAAAACTGCTCACATTGTCTACACAATATTAAAGAGCACTACAGTCAATAATGCCAAGGAAGTATAGGGGATGTAAGGTAAATGTGAAGAAAGAAAAGTGGACAAAAAGATAACTTTCTGCGGGCAGGGACCAAACCTTCGACTTTCGAATGACGCGTTCAATGCTCTATCAACTGAGCTACCGCGGCGGCCATCCCCCCTTCCACTGGGAGCGTCAGTCAGCGCCGCCAGTAGCCGCGACGGCGAGTGTGGAACACTCTTTTATTGCGATAGCAATTATATGGACAGTCTCGGCTGGATTTTGCCGTCGCCGTCGCCGCCGTCATGCACCGTATATGTATAAGTATGTATATATATATAAAAGCCCCAAAGAAAAATAATTCAGAAAAATGCTTGCGAGGCGCGGAATCGAACCAGGCACCTCTTGCTCCGCAGCGAGTGGCGCTATCCACTACGCCACGAAACGCAGATCCTCCACGTAGCTAACGGCGAGCATAATATACACACCCTTTAGCGCTGGACGGACTCAGAGACGGCAGGCGATAATAAGCGTTTCTTCATTACCAGCGAGGTGGCGTTAGGAGCGCGACGGGCGCATTTAAAAGTCGTCGGCGAGCTCGCTCGCTTCTTCTTATATTTGCGCGTGGGAGAACCTTGCCCTTCCGCTGTCTGCTCGCGCGGTTTTCTCGTGGTGAGGGGAAGAGTAATGTTTCAAGCTTTCACCGTGATGTCCGCGCTCATGTTACGGCGCGTACGAATGTAACTCGAGCTCAAGGGATGCCGCTAAACGAACAAACAGAAGATGAGCGCGAACTATCAAGTGTCACAGCTCGACACTTGAAGCACGCTAGTTTCCTTCGCTGCTTCGGCCGCCTTTGCAACAGGAGCGCTGTTCAAACTGAGAGTATCCATTGGCGAGCCTCACTTCGTATAGCATTAATTTCTTGCTATCGCATTCATTGCTTCGCCCTTGCGGCGAAACTGTGACTTTTTTCTTCCTGTTGGCGTCACGTAGCACGTGAACTTATTACGAGCTGGCAGCTGACCAATAATTCCTCGCATACCACCTGAAAACAACCCAAGGAAGTATAGGGGATGTTATTAGTAGTTAATGAAAGGTAATTGTGAAGAAAGAAAAGTGGACGAAAAGATAACTTGCCGCGGGCAGGGACCGAACCAGCGACCTTCGAATAACGCGTTCGATGCTCTACCAATATTATGTATAACAAAGGAAAACTGGCCCTTAAAATTAACACTTCTTTCCTTCATTCATAACGAGTCTCGTTCTGGCAGACTTGATACTTTCTGGTGGTATACGAGAGTTTATTGGTCAGCTGCCAGCTCGTAATATGTTCACGTGCTACGTGGACGCCAACAGGCAGAAAAAAGTGTTCCACACTCACCCTCGTGGCTACTGGCGGCGCTGACCGACGCTCCCACGTTTAATGTACATATATACCCTATAAAGTGGACGGGGGTATGGCCGCCGCGGTAGCTCAGTTGGTAGAGCATCGAACGCATTATTCGAAAATCACAAGTTCGGTCCTTGCCCGCAGAAAGTTATATTTTCGTGCTCTTGTCTTTCTTCACATTTACGTTACATTTACTACTAAAACATCGCCTATACTTCCATTGCATTAATGACTGTTAGTGCTCAATAATACTGTGTATAACAAAGAAAAACGAGCCCTTAAAATAAACACTTCTTTCCTTCATTCATAGCAAGGGTCTCGTTCTGGCAGACTTGATGCTCTCAGGTGGTATGCGAGGGATTATTGGTCAGCTGCCAGCTCGTAATAGGTTCACGTGCTACGTGGACGCCAACAGGCAGAAGAAGAGTGTTCCACACTCGCCGTCGTGGCTACTGCGGCGCTGACTGACGCTCCCAGTGGAAGGGGGGATGGCCGCCGCGGTAGCTCAGTTGGTAGAGCATCGAACGCATTATTCGAAAATCACAAGTTCGGTCCTTGCCCGCAGAAAGTTATATTTTCGTGCACTTTTCTTTCTTCACATTTACGTTACATTTACTACCAAAACATCCCCTATACTTCCATTGCATTAATGACTGTTAGTGCTCAATAATACTGTGTATAACAAAGAAAAACGAGCCCTTAAAATAAACACTTCTTTCATTCATTCATAGCAAGGGTCTCGTTCTGGCAGACTTGATGCTCTCAGGTGGTATGCGAGGGATTATTGGTCAGCTGCCAGCTCGTAATAGGTTCACGTGCTACGTGGACGCCAACAGGCAGAAGAAGAGTGTTCCACACTCGCCGTCGTGGCTACTGCGGCGCTGACTGACGCTCCCAGTGGAAGGGGGGATGGCCGCCGCGGTAGCTCAGTTGGTAGAGCATCGAACGCATTATTCGAAAATCACAAGTTCGGTCCTTGCCCGCAGAAAGTTATATTTTCGTGCACTTTTCTTTCTTCACATTTACGTTACATTTACTACCAAAACATCCCCTATACTTCCATTGCATTAATGACTGTTAGTGCTCAATAATACTGTGTATAACAAAGAAAAACGAGCCCTTAAAATAAACACTTCTTTCATTCATTCATAGCAAGGGTCTCGTTCTGGCAGACTTGATGCTCTCAGGTGGTATGCGAGGGATTATTGGTCAGCTGCCAGCTCGTAATAGGTTCACGTGCTACGTGGACGCCAACAGGCAGAAGAAGAGTGTTCCACACTCGCCGTCGTGGCTACTGCGGCGCTGACTGACGCTCCCAGTGGAAGGGGGGATGGCCGCCGCGGTAGCTCAGTTGGTAGAGCATCGAACGCATTATTCGAAAATCACAAGTTCGGTCCTAGCCCGCAGAAAGTTATATTTTCGTGCACTTTTCTTTCTTCACATTTACGTTACATTTACTACCAAAACATCCCCTATACTTCCATTGCATTAATGACTGTTAGTGCTCAATAATACTGTGTATAACAAAGAAAAACGAGCCCTTAAAATAAACACTTCTTTCCTTCATTCATAGCAAGGGTCTCGTTCTGGCAGACTTGATGCTCTCAGGTGGTATGCGAGGGATTATTGGTCAGCTGCCAGCTCGTAATAGGTTCACGTGCTACGTAGACGCCAACAGGCAGAAGAAGAGTGTTCCACACTCGCCGTCGTGGCTACTGCGGCGCTGACTGACGCTCCCACGTTTAATGTACATATATACCCTATAAAGTGGACGGAGGGATGGCCGCCGCGGTAGCTCAGTTGGTAGAGCCTCGAACGCGTTATTCGAAGGTCGCAGGTTCGGTCCCTCCCCGCGCCAAGCTATCTTTTCGTCCACGTTTCTTTATTCGCATTTACCTTACATTTACTACTAATAACATCCTCTAAAGTTTCTTGGCAATATTGACTGTTAGTGCTCCATAATATCATGTATAACAAAGAAAAACGAGCCCTTAAAATTAACACTTCTTTCCTTCACATTGTCTACTGTGGCTAAGATTTCGTTGCTTTCTCAATGTTATATTGCAATGGCCCTGATTGACACTGCAGAAACAACAAACTATAACGGTGTGGCTCAAGTTTAGGTTGCAATACTGCATTCTAATTGTTCTAAATGTTTTGAATTCCAAATGTTTTGTTTTGATGAAAAGAAAGAAATTCTAAAAGTAAAAGCTAGCATCGCAACAACACATGTAACACCATGATCATAAGTAAGATTTCATTGCACAGTTTGATGGAAATCCAAACAAAACAGATGTTCGGTGGAAGATGGAGGATGCTTGAAGAGACGAAGAAGTCCTCAAAGAGGGTATCTCGCTGCAGCCAACTTTTCAACAGGGTGTGTTCAGATGAGATCGAACACGAGGTCCCGGTCACCAATCCTGATTTTGATGAAATTTACTGTAGGTCTTGGCATTACATCCAGAACAATGATCTCGAAGTTAGTTTTGTGAAAAAAACACTTTTGCCGCCTGAAAAAGACATATACAAATTTTGGCCGCAAAAAACACTTTCCGCCAATTTTGCAATTTCTGAACTTTGAGCACACCGAGGGAAAAAACTGTGGACTTCATGGTCACAATACTTATTTCTCTCAAAGAACAAGTGAAATACAATCTTATGTGTCTATTATTTTCCTTCCTTTTCGAAGCACTTTTGAAGAAAAAATCACAAACATGGCAAATCATACAAAATACCTGTATTTCAGGACTTTATTGCTGCAAGGATGGTAAAGTGTGGATAATAAAAAAAAACTGTACATATTAACTTTGATACTTTCGCTCTCTTTTAAAATAATTTGCGTGGTTTATCGCGCTCCGTTTCACTCGATAATTGGGCTGAAACTTAAGTGATTTACCAAAAACGCCGGACATTGAAAATAGTTTTCTGAAAAAGGCCATTTTTAACTTTTTTTTAAAACCCTCTGATTGAAGTCAAGGACGTCGTCTACCATTGTGCACAAAAAAAAAACGTTGCACTATTTTGGTTGCTAACAAGTTATAGCGCGTCAAGTGTGACCAAGTCAGTCTAGCGGCCGCGTCGCTTGCTATGTGATGAAGCTCGGATATAAGTTGTTAAAAATACTTGTACGGGACATGATCGCAAGGCAAAGCTTGCTAAACCATGACACCTGGCTGCGCATTGGTTGCTATGGAGCTGCCGATTTGTGATTATATCCCGTACAAGTATTTTTAACAACGTACGTCCGAGTTTCAGCACATAACAAACGACGTGGCCGCTAGGCTGGCTTGGTCAGATTTGACGCACTATAACTTCTTAGCAACCAAAATATTGCCACGTTTTTTTATGAAGAATGGTAGATCACGTCTTTGACTTCAATCGGAGGGATTTAAAAAAAATTAAAAATGGCCTATTTTGTGAAAACTATTTTCAAAGTTCGGCGTTTTCGGTAAATCACTTACGTTTCAGCCCAATTACCGAGTAAAACGGAGCGCGATAAAACCACGCAAATTACTTTGAAAAAGAGCGCAAGTATCAAAGTTCATATGTACTGCTTTTTATTATCCTCACTTTAACTTGCTTGCAGCAATAAATTCCTGAACTACAGGTATTTTGTGCGATTTGCCGAGTTGGTGATTATTTCTTGAAAAGTTACTTCGACAAGCAAGAGAAATTATAGACTCATAAGTATGTGTTTCACTTGTTCTTTGAGGGGAATAAATATTTTGATCATGAAGTGTACAGTTTTTTCCCTGGGAGCGCTCAAAAATTAGAAATCGCGAAATCGGCGGAAAAAAGCTTTTTTTTGCAGCCAAAATTGTATATATCTTTTTTTCAGGCCAACCTATTTCTTTTCGCAAAACTAACTTCAAAATCATTGTTCTGGATGTAATGCCAAGACCTACAGTAAATTTCATCAAAATGGGAAACAGTGACTGCGACCTCGTGTTCGATCTTTTCAGAACACACCCAACAAGTAGACTTGCCTTCGTCAAGAGATAACGTCAAAAACAAATGTTGCTCCCTTTTTGAAGACAACTCCAAGTGTCAAAACGTTGGCTCTGGCGTCATTTCTTCAAGGAATGCAAGCTAAATAATACAAACTATTCCATGTGTCATGTTCAAGGAATACAAACCGGATAATATGCACTGCAGCAAAGTGCAAGAGATAGGTTTCCCACACCTAGGCTAAAGGCCAATATACGCTATATCTCAGTATGTGCTACGTGTCCAAACTCTCCCATATTAGTGGTGAAAAGAAATGCCTACTACTCATATGGCTTGTCCAGACTTGCAGGAAGACCGCTCCTATCTTGCACTGCAAACAGTCCTGTGTTGGTGCCGCGAACAGCTCTCATCGCTGATACATACATAACAGATACCACAAAATACACTTTTTAAGAAAAACAAACCGTACCACACACAAATAGCGAGTACTGAACATGTCTTCAGGCAAGTGTATATCGATACATTAAAAGGTCGATCCTTGAATGAAGGGATCAGGGCGCAATAAGAACAGGTATTACTGGACTAGCCACTTCTTGGAGATTATCGAAAGATTGTCACTGCATGTCCAACATTCACACATGTGCCCAATAAGCACTAACGAAAACGTGCACATAACCATATGGGTGATCGACATGACAAAAACAATATCAAATCGAAGCAGCTTATGGCGGAGTTCAGTGTGTGGCGTGACCACCCATACTGCGCATACGCACACCCTCTCCGCTGCCCCCTTCCCCTCCCACTTCCCTCGTCGTTTAGATAAAAAGCTCGCGCTAGGTCGTACACACGCTCAGTCACTCCGCCGGCTGCGCTGGTGTCATGAGTTCTAACGTCAACGTCGGCACCACTTGCAGTAATACCTTAACGCCTGCCGTGATCGCAGAGCAGCGGGTGGAGCAGCGGAAGGCTCGACGCGCCGAAGCGCAACGTTAACGTCGCGAAGCGGAGCCCGGCCTCCAGGCTAGGGAAACCAAGCGCAAACGACTACGTCGGCGGGAAAATGCTACGGATGAAACGCCGGCTCGACATGCGAAACGCTGCTTCGCATCGCCTCATGGTCCCCTTTAGCGCGAGATGGTGTAATTGTTTGCAAATAGTGCGTGCTGCATGTGCACATGGCACAAGGGGGGGCGAACCATACATATTGTATTGCGTCGCGAATGCAAGCATTTCAGGAAACAAATTTTTGGTACTCTAAAGCGAATTCACATTTAGTTTGTCTAGTTCTCTTGAGCGATCTATTTGATTTTTTTTTTAGTTACGGTAAGCCCATCACAAAACCAGTAACGTTCTGAAACTTTCTGAGATCTTCTGGAAACATGTGCATATATGAGAATTTACATATTTTTCTTTTAATTCGTGACCTTACAAACCTGAATAAATACCAAATCACTGAATAGTGCACCGTGGTTATGTGTCCTCATACAAGTAAGAGGGCAATATGGGTACCATGCTGATGTAAAAAGAAAGCGTGAAAATGCAGCGACATAAAGCACTCCACAATCAAGCAACGTTGTTGCTACGGCAGCACAGTCTAAGTTATTTGCGACAGAGAACCTGGTGTGTTTCAAGAAGCAAGGATAAAATATATAATGGAAGAACGGAAGTTCACGCGCTTTTCTCAAACACAAATACCGCACCAAAGAGTGGTATGTGTTAGCTTAACTCAATAGAATTGACATATTCGACTACTAACACTATTTCATATAAACATATGCTTCTTCAATTTAGGCACGCAGTTTTAGGAGTCTACACTTAGTACCAGTACGTAACGTAATTCACTGAAATACATTTACTTCAAGTGAGCTCCCTTAAAACATCTATGCGGCAGCTAGGTTGACATCCTAACCACGGAGCAATTACGCGGGTTTCTGGCATAAAGAACTCGGGAACGCAACCACAAAAACATATCCATCATCGCGTGTGCATGACAGGGCTCTGTGTTTTTCTGTCTACGTCCGCTGTCTTATGATACTTCTGCTCTATATTACCGTGTTTGGTGAACTCCTCTCGCATCACCGCCGTGAAAACGCTAGGGAACGACCCGTATGTTTAAAAGCAGACACTTATTCACGGCAACAAGGTAATGTAGAAATACTCTCAAGCGATGATCTGGTACATAAACATGCAAGGTTTAACAGCGCAACGACACGACGCTTCCATGATCGAAGGATAGGATCGCATAGCCGCGACGCGGATCCTTCAAACATGTAACCAATCTGTACGGCGACCGGTTTTTACGGCGATGTAAATAAGTGCGTTCAAAACACCAAACATACCTGTCTATCGGGTCCCTGATTGATCAACCTCGCTGTGCCAACACGCCGCCCGGGCTTCTGTTCCTGCTTAACAGTCGGCACGCAACGAAGTAACCATGTTATTTAGTTCAGCGACGTTCTTGAATTTACCTAAGCTTGACACTGGCTCAGCATTCTTCCCAGTCGCTCGTCAAAAGGCTCACGCTTCCACTCCTGTACAACCGCAGTCGCCGCTTGTCACAACACTGGGACGTGGATTGTCTTTGGAGGTGCACTCAATATTGAATCACGCGATCAACGTTACTAATCGATAAACGAAGCAAGAAAGCACTTTTGAGCGCGGAGGCAAAGCTGCGCGTCCGATGAGGCTCTTTTGAGCGGCAACGTACGACTGCGCATCATCCTACCACTTGATCAATGAAGGAGGACGTTCCAAAACGCGCAAAATGTCCAGTCGACGAATGTCAAGTACGATAAGCACACAATACACGCACCAATATCTATCAACACGCTAAATATGTCACAGCGGTGCACATGTGCTCGCGGGAAGCTGGTGGTACTCCTGTAGCACAACAAGGCCTGTTGGCACTGCTGACTAAAATGCTCAACTAAAAAGAAAATATGGGTGTCGATAGTGTCGTGTTTTCATACAGGAAATTTGTATATTGCAAATGAAATCTATTTACGGCCTTGCACACAAGTTAGGGCGCGCCTGCATTATTTGGTCACTGTTCATATTTAGATTTCGAAGTTTACTTTTTGTTCTTGGCATATTAGAGAAAATTTAGCTCACGCGCGAGGCGATGGTTATGACTGAGTCCCTGCAAGGTAGATGTAGGGTGGCTAGAATTCTAGCCACCGTAGTACAGATCTCAAAGACAATGCTTTTATATACTACAAGCGCCGAACTCAGTTTTGTTTCAGGGTTGGAGACATTACCCGTGTGTGGATAGGTATGAATACAGCGCATTCGTGCACAGTATAAGAGAAAGGGTGTATCTGACCATGTGCCCATTCCTCTACTTTCTCTGCCTAACAGCAAGCAAAAACGTCAGCTGAGGGATGGGAGGCATGCGCGCAGTGTCCACCCCCACCCCTTCCCCTTTACCCCCTTTCTCCGGAGCTTGCCGCCGAGGTATGGGGAAGGGGGTGGATGAATTCTGACTACAACGATACGACTGATTTACCTCTTTTGCTTGCCTCAATGTCCACAGTTCTATTAATACAACCGTCCATCTTCCGGGCAAATGGAAAACCAACGCTTCTGTGTAACTGTACGCGGTATCGCTTCACCGCGCGCGAGCGACACTATGAAAATTAGTTAATTAGTAAACGCTGCAAGATATCCGGCGGAAAACTTATACATATATATATATATATATATATATATATATATATATATATATATATATATATATATATATATATATATATTGAAAAAAATCAAGCACGTAGGAAAAATTGTTCAGTAAAGGACTGACGTTTCGGCCGCGGGACCGCCCTTCGTCGGAGTGATGCGAACATGCGACGGTACCGCAATATAAAATGCGCAGTAACGTATCATAGCGCTGTTATTGGCTGACAAGCGGTTGTTAAAAGCACGTGGGGAAACAGTGCGAGTGATAGGACAAGAAAAAACGAGAATACACGCGTGCGCACTTGCGCAAGACAAAACGAATAAAAGAGTAAGAAATGATTAACAATGAGTAAAAAATGATGAAGCCACATAGCGCGTGAGTCACCGGCACAAACATCAATAGCACGTCATAGGTACAACTGCGAGCAAGTTATCGATAAACATAAACGCGGGTGTAACATCTTGTCATGATCCGACAAAGCTCAAACAGGGAACTAATCTATCTGCGTGAAAGCATAGCGGCAATAATAGCGGGGGTAGTCAAGAATGTTTAGGAAACTAAATGGGTAAAAATGAAAGTTTGCCAGCGCTTTCATTCATACCACAAGTGACGGCTTTAAACTTGTAGATTAAATACGATTCTCGAAGCTCTCTTTCGTGGTGGGAACGGAAACCAGATTGAAGGATTGTAGCTGTAATATTATCAAATGAGCGGCCCGGAATGTGCACGTGTTTTGATAGCGGAAGGTTAGGAATGGTGGCAGCATGACACTTGTGGTTGTTGAACCGATATCTGAAGGGCGTTTCGGTTTGTCCAATGTACTGTAATTTGCAGACGGAACATTCGAGCAAATAGATGCAATTGTAAGTGTCACACGTAAAATTTCCTTTAATTTTATAGAAGAAATCAGAAGCAGTGCTTATAGCAATGTGTGACGTCGTCATATGCGCGCAAACCTTGCATCGTGGTTTTTTGCAAGGTCGGCAACCGACATTATCGGGAACCCTTGTTTTAGATGAAGTTAGGATGTCATGCAGATTGCGAGACCGTCTGAAGACTACCCGAGGTGGCAATGGAAAGATTACTTTAAGATGGGCACTCTGCGCTAGTATGTTGAAATGTTTTTTGAGAATTGAGGAAACGTTTGGCACCGATGCTGAGTGTGTTAGAACTAGATTACTTTGTGCCTTTGCGATTCAGCGCATCGGCTCTTCTGACGGCATCCTCAACAATGCGGGGTGGGTATTGCTGCTGAATCAAAGATTCACGGAGTTGTACGCAGTTTGCATAAAAGTCTGACTGCTCAGAGCAAATTCTCTTAAAGCGGAGCGCCTGACTGTACGGTATACTGGTTTTCCAATTTTTGACATGCGAACTTTTAAAGTGAAGATAACGGTGCCTGTCTGTAGGTTTCCTGTAAAGCCTAGTGGTTAGTTTGTTGTCAGAGATGCAAACTGTGACGTCCAGAAAGTTAACGGTAGAACGAGAGTAATCATGCGAAAACGAAATAGATTGGTGAACAGTGTTCAAATCAGCTATAAAAGATAAAAGTTCATTTTCACCATGGGGCCAGATCAAAAAGATGTCATCTATAAATCGCTTATAATAAAGAGGCTTTAACGCGCGATTTCTTAAAAAGTCATTTTCCAGAACAGACATGAAAAGGCTAGCGTAATTAGGTCCAATGCGAGTGCCCATTGATGTTCCACTTACTTGAAGGTAGTGGCAGCCATCAAATTCAAAATTATTAAGCTGTAAGATTAATTTCAACAAGGTAGCTAATGTATCACTTCCAATGGGCTTTTCATCAGACAGTTCTTCGTACGCTTGAATTACTGCCTTGATGTCATCGCTATGGGGTATATTGGTATACAGTGAAACCACATCTAATGTCACGAGCACGGAATTGTCTGGTATCACGAGTTCATCAATGTCCAACAAAAATGATTTGTGTCTTTAAGATAGGACGAGAATTTACATGGAAGGCTACTGATTATTACATCAACGTAGCGGGAAAGTTGCTCCGTGACAGTGCCAATGCCCGAAACAATGGGGCGTCCAGGACAGTTTTCTTTATGTATTTTGGGCAGCAAGTAGAACCTGCCAGGGACGGGACTGAGCGGGACGAGGGAGCGTACTGCCTTGTCGCCTAATTGATTATCTTTTACGAGATCGTTGACGGTATCTTGGACAACTGCTTTAAACTCTTCAGTGGGATCATAGTCTAAGTGCTTATAAAAAATCGGATTGTTAAGCTGTCTATGGGCTTCGCTTATATAATCCGTTTTATTCATAATAACAACGGCACCACCTTTGTCGGCTGGCTTTATCACGATATCACTGCGTTTAGCCAGTGATGAAACAGCTTTCCTTTCCTCAAATGAAATGTTTTATTTAAACGGTTTTTGCTTTTCGTAGGCTTTAAGCACGTCGCGTTGGACTGCTTCAATATACATGTCTAGATATTTATCACGTTGGGCCGGAGGGGTCCAACGGTTATTGGTAAACACAACTGGCTGCATGTCGCTAGTGGACGGACGGTCATGGAAATATTCTCGTAGGCGCATGTTACGTGAAAAATTCTCTAAATCCTCAGCCAATTGAAAATCGTCATATCCACCAGTTGCAGGACAAAACGTGAGGCCCCGTGACAAGACGCGGAGTTCGTCCCTGTTAAGACTTACATACGAAAGGTTCACTACGTTGGTGGACGGCGGCGTGCTATTATATAGCTCAGGAAGCGAGTTTGTCGGGACCGCCGTTATTACCTGTTTTGGAAACAACGAGCGGTCCACGCCGTCCCGGAGCAACTTTTTACAGTTCTTGTCGTAAATTTCACTTAGCTTTTTCACTTTATACCTTTCTAATTCGGCAATTTCATGCACACTGAGGTCAGCACTCGCGTACAGTTGTCGTTCCGTGTTTAGAGAGTCTTTTACAGCATGCTGGTAATGGTTCTGAACAGTACGGGTAAGATCTAAAGAGGCTTTTTTAAGGATTTCATGCCACTGAGCGATATTTTTAGCGGACATATGGCTTGTGGCTGCTTTTACAGAAATACAATGTCCCCTAGGTGCAACACGAGCCGCTAAATATGCACTGAGGTTTGAAGCATGCAGTTCGTTCCGAATGCGCTTTTCCACGGTTTTTCTCAACTTTAAGAATGCATGGGAGGTATTCGCCTTTCTGGCAAAAGGCTAACCTAGTCAGTTCGTCACTTTGATTTTCTGTCTCCGAGTCTTTCGGGGACTGGTCCGCGTAGCGCTTTGCGTTGCTGGTTGGGGCGGTCTAGGTCGTAGTCTGGTTCCTAGTGGACGCTGATCGGGCAGAGGGCCTGGTTGATTGGTTGGCGGGCTGGTTGAGGACACGGCAGCGGAAGCCAGCTGTTGCACGGAAGGGTTCAAGTCCGTTGTACCTTGCACGGGAGCAGGGAGGCTAAGGTGGTGGGTCGGTTGGTTCGATGACAGTTGAGTGACTGGCGCAAGCGGCGCTGGTGGTGAACGTCGTGGTGCGGTTGCAATTAGGGCAGGGAATTCACTGAGACTAGGAAAGTTTGGGCCATTGAGCGGCTGGCTTGCTGACTGCCGAGAGCGCATTGGCTCTATCGGCAGGCAAGGAGCCGTGTCTTTCCAAAAAGAAGAAAAGGCATTCTTTCTTCCAAAACACAGTCTCTGGAGATGCGTAGCCATTAACGCGACGCCCTCGAAGCTAGGATGGATGCCATCAGCAGCGAGAACGCGAGCGGAAGGCAACCATTCAAAACCATGGTCGATGAAGTACACGAAACTGGAACGCCGGCAGAAGTTTTGCAGTAGGCTATTGAAAGTGCAGGCCTCACGATTGCAGTGACGAACAAGTCCATCATTTCGCTGGCCATAATGACGATTAGTAGCTCTCGGCAGGACTAGGCTGGCGTACACACGAGTGATACCTGGTCGTTCCTTGGCTATGATGTGAAGCAGGTCACGGTAGTTTTCGAAGGTTACACGTCCGGTAGAAGAGGTCAAGTCGTTGGTACCCACATTGAGGATGAGGGTCGTAGTTGACGATGGCACGAAGTCTAAGAGCACACGCGCGTCAGTTATCCGGGCTCCAGACTGCCAAACAAAAGCTGGAGTAGCGGTGCGGTTAGGGTCGAAGTGGTGGAAGAGTATTTGACTTGGGAGTCGCCCAATACCGTCGTATAAATTGGGGTTGACGGATACCTCCAGTTGATATTTTTCCTCGTGCTGTTGCCGGGATCCTTAGTAAATGAAAACAATAAAGTGCTAACAAAGGACCCGGAAGTAAAAGTTGAAAAAAATCAAGCACGTAGGAAAAATTGTTCAGTAAAGGACTGACGTTTCGGCCGCGGGACCGGCCTTCGTCGGAGTGATGCGAACATGCGACGGTACCGCAATATAAAATGCGCAGTAACGTATCATAGCGCTGTTATTGGCTGACAAGCGGTTGTTAAAAGCACGTGGGGAAACAGTGCGAGTGATAGGACAAGAAAAAACGAGAATACACGCGTGCGCACTTGCGCAAGACAAAACGAATAAAAGAGTAAGAAATGATTAACAATGAGTAAAAAATGATGAAGCCACATAACGCGTGAGTCACCGGCACAAACATCAATAGCACGTCATAGGTACAACTGCGAGCAAGTTATCGATAAACATAAACGCGGGTGTAACATCTTGTCATGATCCGACAAAGCTCAAACAGGGAACTAATCTATCTGCGTGAAAGCATAGCGGCAATAATAGCGGGGGTAGTCAAGAATGTTTAGGAAACTAAATGGGTAAAAATGAAAGTTTGCCAGCGCTTTCATTCATACCACAAGTGACGGCTTTAAACTTGTAGATTAAATACGATTCTCGAAGCTCTCTTTCGTGGTGGGAACGGAAACCAGATTGAAGGATTGTAGCTGTAATATTATCAAATGAGCGGCCCGGAATGTGCACGTGTTTTGATAGCGGAAGGTTAGGAATGGTGGCAGCATGACACTTGTGGTTGTTGAACCGATATCTGAAGGGCGTTTCGGTTTGTCCAATGTACTGTAATTTGCAGACGGAACATTCGAGCAAATAGATGCAATTGTAAGTGTCACACGTAAAATTTCCTTTAATTTTATAGAAGAAATCAGAAGCAGTGCTTATAGCAATGTGTGACGTCGTCATATGCGCGCAAACCTTGCATCGTGGTTTTTTGCAAGGTCGGCAACCGACATTATCGGGAACCCTTGTTTTAGATGAAGTTAGGATGTCATGCAGATTGCGAGACCGTCTGAAGACTACCCGAGGTGGCAATGGAAAGATTACTTTAAGATGGGCACTCTGCGCTAGTATGTTGAAATGTTTTTTGAGAATTGAGGAAACGTTTGGCACCGATGCTGAGTGTGTTAGAACTAGATTACTTTGTGCCTGAACGGATGGTTGCTTTTTAGCGCTGAACAAATCCTTGCGATTCAGCGCATCGGCTCTTCTGACGGCATCCTCAACAATGCGGGGTGGGTATTGCTGCTGAATCAAAGATTCACGGAGTTGTACGCAGTTTGCATAAAAGTCTGACTGCTCAGAGCAAATTCTCTTAAAGCGGAGCGCCTGACTGTACGGTATACTGGTTTTCCAATTTTTTACATGCGAACTTTTAAAGTGAAGATAACGGTGCCTGTCTGTAGGTTTCCTGTAAAGCCTAGTGGTTAGTTTGTTGTCAGAGATGCAAACTGTGACGTCCAGAAAGTTAACGGTAGAACGAGAGTAATCATGCGAAAACGAAATAGATTGGTGAACAGTGTTGAAATTAGCTATAAAAGATAAAAGTTCATTTTCACCATGGGGCCAGATCAAAAAGATGTCATCTATAAATCGCTTATAATAAAGAGGCTTTAACGCGCGATTTCTTAAAAAGTCATTTTCCAGAACAGACATGAAAAGGCTAGCGTAATTAGACGAATGCGAGTGCCCATTGATGTTCCACTTACTTGAAGGTAGTGGGAGCCATCAAATTCGAAATTATTAAGCTGTAAGATTAATTTCAATAAGGTAGCTAATGTATCACTTTCAATGGGCTTTTCATCAGACAGTTCTTCGTACGCTTGAATTACTGCCTTGATGCCATCGCTATGGGGTATATTGGTATACAGTGAAACCACATCTAATGTCACGAGCACGAAATTGTCTGGTATCACGAGTTCATCAATGTCCAACAAAAAATGATTTGTGTCTTTACAATAGGACGAGAATTTACATGGAAGGCTACTGATTATTACATCAACGTAGCGGGAAAGTTGCTCCATGACAGTGCCAATGCCCGAAACAATGGGGCGTCCAGGACAGTTTTCTTTATGTATTTTGGGCAGCAAGTA
The DNA here is from genome assembly GCF_013339695.2 of Rhipicephalus sanguineus. Classification (NCBI taxonomy): domain Eukaryota; kingdom Metazoa; phylum Arthropoda; class Arachnida; order Ixodida; family Ixodidae; genus Rhipicephalus; species Rhipicephalus sanguineus. The sequence continues at coordinate 94,375,263 of NC_051183.1, forward strand.
GTACCTGCCAGGGACGGGACTGAGCGGGACGAGGGAGCGTACTGCCTTGTCGCCTAATTGATTATCTTTTACGAGATCGTTGACGGTATCTTGGACAACTGCTTTAAACTCTTCAGTGGGATCATAGTCTAAGTGCTTATAAAAAATCGGATTGTTAAGCTGTCTATGGGCTTCGCTTATATAATCCGTTTTATTCATAATAACAAGGGCACCACCTTTGTCGGCTGGCTTTATCACGATATCACTGCGTTTAGCCAGTGATGAAATAGCTTTCCTTTCCTCAAATGAAATGTTTGATTTAAACGGTTTTTGCTTTTCGTAGGCTTTAAGCACGTCGCGTTGGACTGCTTCAATATACATGTCTAGATATTTATCACGTTGGGCCGGAGGGGTCCAACGGTTATTGGTAAACACAACTGGCTGCATGTCGCTAGTGGACGGACGGTCATGGAAATATTCTCGTAGGCGCATGTTACGTGAAAAATTCTCTAAATCCTCAGCCAATTGAAAATCGTCATATCCACCAGTTGCAGGACAAAAAGTGAGGCCCCGTGACAAGACGCGGAGTTCGTCCCTGTTAAGACTTACATGCGAAAGGTTCACTACGTTGGTGGACGGCGGCGTGCTATTATCTAGTTCAGGAAGCGATTTTGTCGGGACCGCCGTTATTACCTGTTTTGGAAACAACGAGCGGTCCACGCCGTCACGGAGCAACTTTTTACATTTCTTGTCGTAAATTTCACTTAGCTTTTTCACTTTATACCTTTCTAATTCGGCAATTTCATGCACACTGAGGTCAGCACTCGCGTACAGTTGTCGTTCCGTGTTTATAGAGTCTTTTACTGCATGGTGGTAATGGTTCTGAACAGTACGGGTAAGATCTAAAGAGGCTTTTTTAAGGATTTCATGCCACTGAGCGATATTTTAGCGGACATGTGGCTTGTGGCTGCTTTTACAGAAATACAAAGTCCCCTAGGTTCAACACGAGCCGCTAAATATGCACTGAGGGTTGAAGCATGCAGTTCGTTTCGAATGCGCTTTTCCACGGTTTTTCTCAACTTTAAGAATGCATGGGAGGTATTCGCCTTTCTGGCAAAAGGCTCACCTAGTCAGTTCGTCACTTTGTTTTTCTGTCTCCGAGTCTTTTGGGGACTGGTCCGCGTAGCGCTTTGCGTTGCTGGTTGGGGCGGTCTAGGTCGTAGTCTGGTTCCTAGTGGACGCTGATCGGGCAGAGGGCCTGGTTGATTGGTTGGCGGGCTGGTTGAGGACACGGCAGCGGAAGCCAGCTGTTGCACGGAAGGGTTGAAGTCCGTTGTACCTTGCACGGGAGCAGGGAGGCTAAGGTGGTGGGTCGGTTGGTTCGATGACAGTTGAGTGACTGGCGCAAGCGGCGCTGGTGGTGAACGTCGTGGTGCGGTTGCAATTAGGGCAGGGAATTCACTGAGACTAGGAAAGTTTGGGCCATTGAGCGGCTGGCTTGCTGACTGGCGAGAGCGCATTGGCTCTATCGGCAGGCAAGGAGCCTTGTCTTTCCAAAAGGAAGAAAAGGCATTCTTTCTTCCAAAACACAGTCTCTGGAGATGTGTAGCCATTAACGCGACGCCCTCGAAGCTAGGATGGATGCCATCAGCAGCGAGAACGCGAGCGGAAGGCAACCATTCAAAACCATGGTCGATGGAGTACACGAAACTGGAACCCCGGCAGAAGTTTTGCAGTAGGCTATTGAAAGTGCAGGCCTCACGATTGCAGTGACGAACAAGTCCATCATTTCGCTGGCCATAATGACGATTAGTAGCTCTGGGCAGGACCAGGCTGGCGTACACACGTACGCCAGCCTGTACGCCAGCCTATAAATGTATATATATATATATATATATATATATATATATATATATATATATATATATATCGGTATCGCTTCAAGATATCCGGCGGAAAAAACTTATAGCTGTATATATATATATATATATATATATATATATATATATATATATATATATATATATATATATATATATATATATATATATATTGACGTTTTTTCCGCCCAACGTGGTTGAAATTATTGCGAAATGCCCCAACAATGCGTGCCTCCACATCGTAATTTTGGCACGGAATATCCCAGCATTATTATTATTATTATTATTGTTATTATTATTATTATTATTATTAATATTAATATTAGAACTTTAGGCGATCAATGCTTATTAGTTCTCAATGTCATATTTCCTACAGAAACATGATTGAAAAATTGATTGGAATGCAAACTGTTTGACGTTTGAGATTTCTGAAAGACAAAACGTGAATGTTGACATCTGCAAGTAATTGAATTAGATTTAGGCGCACGTCAAAGAATCTCAAGTGGTCGAAATTTTCGGAGCCCTGCACTACGGCGTACCTCATAATCCTATCGCAGGGGCGTAGGCAGAAATTTTTATTATTTTTTTTGGACGGGGGGGGGGCACCTCTTTGATCTGAAGTGGGGGCAAGGCAGGCAGATGTGGTCCAATTGCATTTTGGGCTCTGTAAGCCATGATAAAAAAAAATTCTGGACTAGCCGGGTGGCGCGGGGTCTCCCCTGCGTCTTCTCTGGACCCCAATAAAGTTTGCATCATCATCATCATCATCATCATGGGGTGGATGAGGGGGGGGGGGGACGGGCCCGGTGTGCCGCTCCCTGGCTACACCACTGTCGTATCATGCTTCCGGGTCGCAAAATTCTCGCAATTTTTACGATTAGTCGCAAGATATCGAGGTTTTTGTGGTGATAAGATCCTAATATATATTTCTTAGTTGTGATGTGCTTTGCCATTGAGACACGCATTGGAAAATCTGCGTACTGCTGTCATCAGATGTCCTGGTGCATATTGTCATTTGAGTTTCTGATGCACACGTGATGCTAAAAGACATTAGGCTTTGCAGGTTTAATGTCAATCTAATGACACATTAGCTGTGCAGTTGCCAGTAGCTGCACATTAGACTCTCAAAGTTGATTTTCATAAGGGTAGAGGCGGCGACAACGGAGTTACGCTGCATAGCGCCTGTTCAAAATTGCATTTTATTGAACGAGATATATTGATACGTCCTACTTTGATGCCCATGGTGTAAGATCTGTAATTGCCTATAGGTCTAACTTTCTTTCTCTCAAACCCGGAGCTGTTTAATCAGACCGTTGCTCCGTGTGGAGACATGATCCGGCACGCACTGATCCGGCATCATCATTCGGCACGCGCTGTCTTCGTCCTCTTTTTCATACTCTACTTCGCTCCCAGAACACATGCGTCGATATGTCCGGCATAGGATGCAATAACTTTGATGGGCGCAAGACCGCGAACAAAGAGAGAGAGAGGGAAAGATATTGAATGAAACAGAAATGAAACACGCACTGGGACAGACTGTACAGCGTGGCCAGTGCCGCCTAGTGCGCTGAAAGACCCTGGGAATGCTGTACAGTGTGGCCCAGTGCCTTACAGCGCACTGGAAGGCGCTGGTCACGCTGTACACTGTCTGCCTGCGCACTGGGAACGCTGGCAGCACATTGGAAAAAACTGTATGCGATGGGTGGAATTCATATAAAATTTGATATTGGGTTGCGAGAAGTCACAAGAAAGCTTATCGAATATCTTTAAAATATTATTCTATTCTGTGTCCTATACATATCTAGCTTTAGTTTTGTTAATCGACGGACGTACGTGTACACTAATGCAATCATCTGCCGAGCGCGCTTGCGCGCGCTTTCTCTGAAGTGTGTGATCGAGTGTCGTGAAGTACTAGTTCATATAACTGCATCGAAAGAACATATCATTCGCAACACACTATGACATTAGTATTCGTCTCATAGTAACATCAACCTACTCTCGCAGCCAGTCCAGACCTTGCATATGGGCTTGTACCGTTGAAAGCCGCACGTCACCGGCAACCGTGAGCAATGTAACGCTCAATCTTGGCGTTTTTAGCTTCTGATTCATGTAGTAGAAGGTGAAAATATGACCCCGCTTAAGTCAGGTATGATCGAAATTGCATTTGAACGGTTATTAGATACTTCGTAATTGAATATCCACGTTCATCACAGCGATCTTTACGCACGGAGTACAGCTCTAAGCCTAACGGTCGGTTCGGCTAGGGTGAACTACTGCGGCTGTATAGTACGCGGAACGTAAACAATAAGGACAGAAAATATGTTCAAACAGCTGACGAAACCTCAAGTGTTCAGTGTGCAGGACAGATGCACGTTGTTTTTTACATAGGTATGACTAACTGCTTAGCGAGTCAGTGGGATTGCCGCAACACATCTGTGGTTACGCTAATATTTTTTGAGGGCAAAACGTGCCAGATAGACGTTCTGATCCTAGGCAGCACATGACAAACAAATTGACTACCTTCTCTTAGGTTCTCGGGAGCACGACGAGGCTGAAATCTGCGTTTCTAAGCGCGAAAAATGAAAATACTGGCTAACGGAAGTAGTTATAACATGAAGAAAAAAGAGACCACCTCTCGTCTTTCAGGCGTGGTGCAGCGGTAACGTGTCAGTTTCAGGATTCACAGCGCGTCGAGGTGGTGGGTTCGTCTCCGGCTCGCTCGTTTTTTTCGTTTTTTTTTTGTCGCAGTGCTCGCGTTTCAGCTCTAATTATGATATGGGTATGACCACAGGTAAAAAAAAAACAATTTAAAAGCCCGATTTCGGCCTGTAACGGGTGGCCCAGTGTGCAGTGTGCCAGCGTCCCAGTACCTAGAGCCACACTGGTCCAATAAACAGGTATGGCACTGGGACAGTGCCACTGGATTTTCCATTAGGGAAAGAATGTATAGGGGGTGTTATTTGTTCTAATTAGTATATAAATGTGAAGAAAGTAAAGTGGGCAAAAAGATAACTTGCCACCGGCGGTGTCCAAACCTGCGACCTTCGAATAACGCGTCCGATGCTCTACCACTGAGCTATGGCGGCGGTCATCCTCCCGTCCACTATATAGGGTATATATGTGGATTTAAATCTAGGAGTGTTAGGCAGCGCGATCGCAGCCATGGCGGCGAGTGTGGAACACTCTTTTTTCTGCCTGTTGGCGTCACGGAACACGTGATCTTTTTACGAGCTGTCCGCGGACCAATAATCCCTTGCAAACTACCTGAAGGCATCAAGTCTCCCAGAACGAGACCCTCGCTATGAACAAAGGAAAGATTACTTTTAAAGGCTCGTTTTTCTTTGTAAGACACAATAATAGAATAGAATAGATGTTTATTTGATGAGCAATACGACTCATGAGGAATGAGAGAAAAAGCAGCTTTTAGGCAGCTTGACAAAGCTCTCACCCCGTGTATTTTAGACTTACGGCAGCATTTGGCCACAGATATACAATTGTTACATCAATAAAATATATAAAACTATTATCATCTACACTATTATCATCGTGAAAATAGTACAAAATATAAAATAAAACATTACCGTGAATAAATAGTACATGATCCTGCATATATCCTTATACAGTAGACAAATTGTGAAACTTTTCAGTTTATTTCAGAATAAAACTAAGGAAAAAAAGTCACAAAAAAGAGAATCAAACAATAGAATAAAGCATATAAATACCGTTACATGTAATATTGCTTAAGCTGGTCGAATGTGAAGTAATCTATACGTATGTCCCCTTCATAAAAATGATTTAACATTCTATAAATGAGGCAACACACCATAGATCGTTCTGCTGAGAGGCACATCCGAATATTCAAGATGCCTAGTCTTATAGCTACGCGCGCTTACCTTTAGTTTAGACAGGGTGCGTAGACTATGAGTGTCTTTCTTAATTCCATTCCGCAGAGCCAAACTTAGTTTAAATACTCAGAACTAACAGGCAATAATGCCAAGGAAAGTATAGGGGGTGTCATTTGTTGTAATTAGGATATAAAAGTGAAGAAAGTAAATTGGACGAAAAGCCTGAAAACATCAGCACTTCCTTCAGACTTGGCACTAATGGTACCAAGCTTGAAGGAAGTGCACATGTCGTGAATAAGCGTTGTCCTGTCTTCCTTCCCTATTGGAAAACATGTCCGTTGCGATAAGAAAGTTATAGGCTTCCAAAGCACCATCGAGCAGCGGCACTGCTCTTATCGTAACTGGGAATATCCACAGCTCGTCTCCCCTCGCCATAGCATTGTCGTCCCCGCTTCCTCGCACGCGCAGAGCTCTCGAATCGCGTCCCAGGTGCATCACAAATAATACTGCTGACTAGCAATGCTGCCGGCCGAATGAGAAGCGCATACCAGCGCGCTGCCATATCCAGCGGCAAACCGCCTTTGCCGGCAGCGTCTATCCCCAGTAGCGCATAGCTTGGCCGCAGGAGCTCGCGCCCGAACTTGAACGTGGGTTCCCTAGAGGTCAAATGAAACGAACGCACAGTCACGAGACCATGTACGAGCTTTCTTTAACTTCTATGCATGGCAAGAGCATCACGATATCTAAGAGCGACACTTATACCTGTGGCCTTTGAAATCCTGGTTGAGCCCACCTATTCCGCGAGAGTTATCTCCGGCAGTAAAATCTGGCACGCGTTTCACCGCTCAACACAATTATAGGGTGACACGTTGCATGAATAGCATGTGGCAGCTATGAAACTGTGCATCATTTCTGATTCGTCATGGCCTAAGCCTGCATGCTGATCCAGCCGCATGGTGCCATGTATTTTGACCGCGAAAGATAAACGACACTGCAATTAGCAAACGGTAAATGGAGCGCAGGACAGCCTATACTCTCACTATACACTTCATAAAGTGCTGTCTTCTGATAGCACTGATGTTTGCGCCACCGGCGGGTTTACTTTTTAACACGAAAGCGTTTTATGCCGGGGTCCACCAAGATTTTCATAACGTATTTCCGTCACAAAATTACGCACGCAAAGTGAACGCCATTAAATGGCAAAGCAAGAAAACTATAAAAAGTTCCTTTAGAGTAGTCGAACCCGCGACCTTTCGGTCCGCGACGATACCTGGTGGGCGTTGAGCCCACTGAGATGCCGCCAAACACATAACGGAGGCTACACGAACGCGCTTTTTATCTTACACACTTCCCCCTCACTGTACTCTTGCATGGATGGATGGATAGATGCTATCGGCGTCCCCTTTATAACTGAGTGTCGACATGTGTGCCACCACGCTCAAAAAACAAAGAAAAAAAAAACGCGCCATTGTTGCGACCGTCCCATTTGTCGCGTTTCCAATAGAACCACGAGGTGGTGGCTTCAGCCCAAGCCTCGCTCATAGCGTCCATCCATATCGAAAAAATCACAGCATATCCACGGGGTGAATGATGATGAGTGGGGCGAAACTACGGAGGGAATCATCTGTAAACCGTGAAACTCTTCCGTGAAATGCGCCCAGTACATAATATAAAGAGTGTGAAACATCGTGTATATATTAAACATCAAACTTTTATTGTACTGTTGGTTTACGTGGTCCCTTCATTATCACTTGTGATCGGTGAAATGCAAGGAAGAAGGCCGCTCCCGAGCGAAAGAGCGCCAAGAGCGACCGCATTCCCCGCTCGCCCTGTGCGAATTAAAGGCAAGGCTAGAGGAAGACAGGACGCGCGTTCCACGACGCGAGGTCGGTAGCATGCCCAACGAAAGCCAACGGAACGCGATCGTGCAAGTGCTCCGGCTTCGCATCGCCTCATGGTTCCATTTAGCGTCCCAAAACCAAACATATTGCTCAAGGTGTGCCTTGCGTTTTTCGTAGAAATAATTTCTTTATCATGTACATTAAGACGAAAAGTTGAAAGCTCACTAGAGTGTATCGCCCGCAAAGTATGTCTTTTAGTGTGATTTAACTCTCGTACGGCAGGGTCCTCGCGCCGTTGCCGGTCCACCTCGCCCGTTGACGATCGGGCGAGGTGGCTACATATAACTACTACTACTACACTTTAAGAAAAACATCTGGCGTTCTTCCGTTCTGCTTTTACAAAACATCTGGCGTCTTTCGTTGGTTTATTTCATCAATCAACGGCGTTTTGAACAAAATTTTTATTGTTTAATCACGCACAGGAGAAATCTCACCAGGCACTACCTTGGAGGTAAACAATGGCTGCTAATGGCAACGAGAGACAGAAGAAGTCGGCTTTTAGCTGACACTTACACTTCTACTTCTACTAACGTTTCCTACTGGAACATGCCAATGGCTGCTAATGGGGAATGAGAGACAGATGAATTGGGCTTTTAGTTAACGCGCACGCTGCGAATTTTTTATTGTTCAACAACGCACAGGAGAAATCTCCCACCGGCACCACTTTGGAGGTCAAAGCGTAAGACTTGTTACTCACTACTACGACCACGACGACTACGAGGGACGAACGGGTGCCGCCTTAAGGAGCTTCGCCCCTAAAAAAAGATCTCCGACGCTCGCCTGGCGGTCGCACCGTGTTCCCCACTCTCCCTGTGAGAATTAACTGCGAGGTTAGAGGGAACACACAACGCGCGTAGCGTTTGTCTTCGCGTTTCAAGACATTTTGGAGGAGTGCATACCGAGTATCAGCGTTTATTATGGGCTCGTTGATCCTATATTTGCGTGGGATTCACCATATGGGGTGTCCACGTATTGTTAAGAACCTAAGCTACCTCAAGGGTTAAATTATGATCATGGGTGTTAGTCGTCGGTACGGAGATGCGCCACTAGGCGTCAATGTGCGCGCGTCCACATCAGGCGGTGTTACATCTGCCAAGCAACAATATACATTATATTAGCTCGGTATATCAACGCACTAAAACAACCAACTACTTCTTTGATGATACGTTTCACTTTCGTGTAATGCCGATTCCTATGAAAGCAGGATCAACCATCTTTTTTTAATTGCTTGAACTACTTGTGGTCTATTTTTTTAGCTTACTAAAAAGCCACGTTATAGGAAAAAAAATAATGCCTCTAAGCATAGAAATAACGGAATAACCTTGGCACACTTCAGAAGAATCATGTGTCTATATGCTCGTGCAGCGTGGAGCCAGTGACTTGACGGGGAGCCGTAGGCCTTCCCTCATCATTTTATTCACGACTATTAAATAGAGTTGTTGTCACTGTCACTGTAGAAGCGCTGAAATACGGCCTAGTTGGTACACGTTCTTATGAAGAGCGCAAACACACTGGCCAAACTGGATGGTGCGTTATTCACCTGAAAGAAAAGTGCAGCACGCTAAAGGTGTTTCCTCGAGCCATCTTTCGATATATGGTGCACAATTTGGCTGCGCTGCGGCCAGCCAAGTTACCGCTATCTTTTTCCGACATGCGGCTCAGAGGACTGAGGAGCCAGGTGGAAGCCTACCATGTAAAGAAAACATGCGTACCAATCATGCGCTTGCAAACATAAATTCTTTGGCTTTTATGGTTGGTGTAGTATCCTTTATTTTCGTTTGCTCAAGTGAATGACGGTTAATGTGAAGGTCAGTGCTCTTTCTGTAGTTGGATTTTGCTTATTCCGATGTGTTTTAGCGCTCTTAATGTGCTCGTGCTTGAACTGTAGGTGGCATGCGCGCTTTTCCCTGCGTAATTAGGCGACGTCACGCCAGGCTATGGAATGACCTCGTATAATGGGCACCGCATGTAGCCTATGCATCAGCTTGAACTGCCGCATCCAGGTCAGAAGCATCCCTAAAGGCCTGTCAGTGAAGATATTTTGAGTCTTGGCACGGGCGCTGTGAGCACAAGTGGTGCTTCTGCGCTTGTGCACAACACAGTAACTGTGTCCTGCCGCCCCCTCTCCCCTCGGTTTCGTTCTTACTCTCCTTAGACTGATATACTGCATTGCGTTGAAGGTTTGCTGCACCGAGAGACGGCGTTTACGCTTTTGAGTGCGCCAATATGACAACGAACAGATAACTACCAAACAATATGTCTCACTATGCAACATCACGTCAGGCGCTTGCCCAGGATATATAGGGAAGACAATAAAGGGGATCTAACTTTTGGTACTACCGTAAGTAGCTGCGGCATACCTACCTTGTATTACTCTGCCGATTGAGACTCCCTTTAACAGAAAGAAAATAATGAGGAAATCCAAGGGGATTCTATTTTGTTGTTATTGAAGAATATTCACAATGATCTCATGATGAATCTGCAGAAAGCGTGGCGAAAATCGCTTGATATGTCTTGTTGAAATATGAAAATGTATTTACACCCAAGGAATCGTAGATCATTCCAGTGAACACGTGAACGTTTATCTGCTTTTGATTCTCTAGCAAGAAAGGTCGTCGAGTTTTAATAATTTAACCCGGCCTATAACAATTAAATTGCTGTTGATGTCGCTTCTGAAGGTTGTACTGCATTAGAGAATAGCTGAGAACAGCCTGCTTGAAGCCACTCTTAATGCATAAATAATGAGGCGTAAGGTGACAGAAGTTTCACATGCAGTGTTCTTGCCGTGCAGTGTTGCTTATGTATCAGGAAAGTACCTGCGTTTTAGAGTTGCCTGAGGAGCTCTGCCAACCTATCTGTGAAGATTATTTGTTCTGTACTATAGGTTTAATGCCGACACTTTCTGAAGAGACACGAAAACATCACTGAAGGTGGCCCATGCGCTGTACAACAATTTTCGGCAACGCAAGTTTTGCCAGACAGGGCACAAAATGGGCATAAAATGTCAGCAATAACGTCCTTCTAAGTCACACTGAAGGCTCATTTTTAAAATGAAGTTTTCTTTGACTGTTCAAATGACATTGCGTAGACTGATAAGGTCTTGGTCTGTGGGTTCGCGCCTCCGCGGATTCGCAGAAGATGCAGCACCGGTCACGATGAGCAAAAACAAATTCAGGAGCACTTCCCCTCTTGGGAAAAGGGCACGCGAAGCTTGTCGTGCACGTGCGTGACGTACTTTTCCTGCTTTTTTTCTGGTTTTGCGAAGGCATGCTGCCAAGTGCACCTATCCAGTTGGCATTGTACCGAATGGCTAACCTTCCGGCGCCGTAGCCGGATCGTGAGGTCATGTGTTCATATCCAGCCAACAACAAAATGTGGCCACGTGAAATGACAAGTGAGCTCGATAAAAGAATATATTCTCATATAAGAAACGGCCGATCGCCAACAAGCCCACGATCGAGAGAGGATCAATTATCGGAAAACTGTGCGTACAAAAATACGCACGTGGCCAACGTACCTTCGAGGACTGCGTTTCTGTACAGTCAATGAAAACCCCGGCCAGCACCGCGGTTTCCGTGTGCCACAACACCGGCTCTTGCTTCATTCTTCTTTCGTTTTCCTCAAACGACGCTGCCCCATGCTCCCTAATCTGGTCCCTGGAGCAAGCATATCTAGCTAAATAAATAGAACAAATAGAAACCTGTGACCCTAAAGAAAAAAAGCAGGGGTACACTGGCCACGTAATATCATCTGTGGTGCATTCCCCCTCGTCGGCCCAGCAAGGATGTCGCTGTCAGACAAGAGGGACGCCGAGCTCATCCTCACTCACGTGTGTGGGCGGCATAGGCGTGCGCAGGGTTCCCCATCAGGATGGGCGAAGATTCATCGCAGCGCCCCCCCCCCTCCTACTTATCCAATGTACGAGGCAAATTTCGCGCCCCCATGCTCAGGTGACCAGGAGGGCCAATGTATGGGGCAGATTTTGCCCCCCTCCCCATTGCGCACGCCTATGGTGGGCGGCAAGTGCGTTGTGCAAGTAGGGGGGAGGGGTGAGGGGAAAGAGCACCACTTTGGCCACCGTTAAAATCAATCCGGCGGCGATGTACACGCATATTCACGACTTCCTCGCCTCTCACTCCTTTTGGTCCCAGCAGAGGCTGTGATTACTGGATACGACGATAGCCAGGGCACCATTGGGTTTTACCGGCGATTTCAATGTGAGCTTTGGAAATACGGTAAACCTGCATTTGCTGGCCTTCACGGAAGACGTCTATGACGTGTGTCTTTAAAGCGGTCGTTTTTCGCGCTCACCACCGCCGATGTAAACAATCTAATTTATTTTTAAATGCGAAGCATATCTTAGCGAACTTCTGCGAGTTTGAGCGTATCTATCTATCTATCTATCTATCTATCTATCTATCTATCTATCTATCTATCTATCTATCTATCTATCTATCTATCTATCTATCTATCTATCTATCTATCTATCTATCTATCTATCTATCTATCTATCTATCTAGCCGCCTACGACTTTGTGCTCTCCTGGCCGTTTCGTTAATCGGATGTATACCAAAATTGGTATGGAATAACATGACCGTATTACGAACATAAATGACAGGTCATAACATGAAAATCATGACATGCATGTCATGAACAGCATGATTTACATTCCACGGCCTTGGGGCTCTTGCGGCCATTCCGTTGATTTCACATATACCAAAACTGGTAGGACGTGACAAGAGTTCATGGCGAACATAATGACAGGTCCTAACGTGAAAATCATGACACGTATGTCATGTGCGGCATGATTTACATGAAATGGTCTCAGGGCGCTCGCGGCCGTTTAAATGAACGGATATATACGAAAACTGGTATGACGACACATTTCGACATGACGAACATAAGTGACACGTGGTAACATGAAAATCATGACGCGCGTGTTATGCACGTCATGATTTACATGCCACGCTCATGACGCACTCGCGGCCGTTTCGCTAGGTTGATATACACCAAAATTGGTATTGCGCGATGTGACTGTATGAAGAACATGAATAACAGGTGGTAACATGAAAACCATGAAGTGCATGTCATGTATGTCATGATTTACATGCCACGCTCATGGTGCATTCGCGGCCGTTTCGCTGGCTTGATATACACCAAAACTGGTATTGCGCGACACGACTGTATGACGAACGTAAATTAGAGGTGGTAACATGAAAATCATGACACGCGTGTCATGCACGACATGATTTACATGCCACGCTCAAGGTGCATTCGCGGCCGTTTTGCTGGCTTGATATACACGAAAATTGGCATTGCGTGACGCGACTGCATGAAGAACGTAAATTAGAGGTGGTAACATGAAAATCATGACACGCGTGTCATGCACGCCATGATTTACATGCCACGCTCATGACGCACTCGCGGCCGTTTCGCTAGGTTGATATACACCAAAATTGGTATTGCGCGATGTGACTGTATGAAGAACATGAATAACAGGTGGCAACATGAAAACCATGACATGCATGTCATGTATGTCATGATTTACATGCCATGCTCATGGTGCATTCGCGGCCGTTTCGCTAGATTGATATACACCAAAATTGGTATTGCACGACGCGACTGTATGACGAACGTAAATTAGAGGTGGTAACATGACAATCATGACATGCGTGTCATGTACGACTTGATTTACATGGCACGCTCATGGTGCGCTCGCGGCCGTTTCGCTCGCTTGATATACACCAAAATTGGTATTGCGCAACGTGACTGTATGACAAACATATATGAAAGGTGGTAACTTGAAAATTATGATATGCATATCATTTACGGCATGATTTACATGCCACGCTCATTGTCCGATCGCGGCCACTCCGATCGCGGCCACTTCGCTAGCTTGATATACACCAAAATTGGCATTGCGTGACGCGAATGTATGACGAACATAAATGGCAAGTGGTAACATGAAAGCCATGACATGCATGTCATGTATGGTATGATTTACATGCCACGCTAATGGTGGGCCCGCGGCCATTTCGCTCGTTTGATATACACGAAAATTGGTATTGTGCGATGTGACTGTATGACGAACATAAATGACAGGTCCTAACATGCGAATTATGTTATGCACGTCATGTAGGGTATGGTTTACATGACACTGTTATGGTGCGCTTCCGGTCGTTTACATAACTGGATATATACCAAAACTGGTATGGCATGACAGGAGCGCGTGATGAACACAAATGAGCGGTCATGCAGTGTACATACCAGAATATACGTTTCATTGGCATGGTATATACCACATTGTGCATGCACGCGTGCATGGCAAACATGCGATATATGGTGAACTAGATGCCATGGCATGAATGATTTCACTTGGCTCAAAAATAAACAAAGCGATGTATGCAGCTCTTTGCTGGCTGCTTCGCATTACATCGATTCCCACAGTGCGTGGGATCTGCCGGATTTTTTTATTTATCTTTCCATACTACAGCTCCGATAGCCTATTTCTGGAGTGGGTATGAATACAGAATACTGACAAACAATAGAGAGAATATGAGTAATAAAAATGAAATAAGTCCTGCTATTCAATAGCGTATCGGCGCGATAAACCATGAGGTGACCATGGGAATAGACACGTTGAAGATCTCTCGTTGCGTCTCGTATTTCTCAACGCACTCTCCACTGCTCAGCACTCTGCAGAACCAGCTATGCGAAGCAGAATGGATGAATAAACTTTATTTTGCTCCCTCAGAACGCGCCCTAGCATAGTGCGGGCCGCTCCCACATCGGATCAGAAAGACCAAGTCCCTCTGCTACGTAGCGGGCCCGTTGGACTGCCCATAGCTATTCTTGGAGTCCGGAGCTGGTAATACCAGCCTTCCATTTTGACGGCGTGGTGACTTCGCCGTCGCGTAAGGCGGGGCACCGCCAGAACATATGTTCTAGACTCACTATATCCGCCCATAATGAACATACATTGGTTGGCTGTATTTCCGGATAAATCTTCTGCAATGGCGAGGAGTTAGGGTACGCCCCGACCTGACGTAGCCTGAGTGTCAGAGCCTGCGGTGTGCTTAATTTAAATATACGTGCGCGCCGTAATGCACCAAGATATATGCATCATTTTGTTAAATTTCCGTCGTTGCAATACATTTTCACCAATATATCTGTAATTATCATTAGGCTTGCATGAATTGATTACTCTTTGTGAAAACGTCGCTATATCCTTCACCTTACTTCGATTTTCACCCATGCGAGGGATCCGCCCATTTGTTTCATATTGTGAATGTTATGGTGGCGGTCTCATTCCGGCGATACAAACACCTCGCTTTTTCGATCTTCCCGCTGTTCTTCTGGTTTTATATAGTTGACTTATATATCATTAAAAAGCTTGAACTTGTTTACATTTCAAATGTATTAACTAAAAGCGAGTCAGCCTTTAGTATTTGGGGATGGATGGCCAAGAACAAGCGCAAGTTACACGGTTTTGGCTGACTGTGCCTCAGCAGTCACTATTTTATGAAAAATTTGCTACAGTCAAAGCACTGTTTTTTGCGCAGCACTTTCAAGACATCTTTACCTATTGCCTCAACGTAGCAAATTGATGTTGGACTTGTACTTTCCCGTTCCTTAGCCTTTGAAGGCAGCGGAAATGACTAACTTTTGCACGAGACTGTCCAGTATCTGTTCGCTAGAGAGAGTTCATTTTCGGGGCGCATGTAGTCGATAAGATTTTCCGTCTGAATGCTCAAGTTCCTGGATGTGCGCATGCTACGTTTTAAATTATATTGATCAAAATTGGTCCATATTCTCAATATAGCGACCTACCTTGGTCCATTTTCGTGGAAAGCTGCTGAAGTTCTGTGGCTGAATTCGCCCTCAGCGAAACTACAGTCCCTGATCTATTTTATCAACATAGAGTTTTTCAGTAAAGCTAGAAGTGCGATACGAAGCAAGTAAATTGTTTTAATGTGTCATGCCACAAACGTCAACATAACCGGTGTAACCTTCAAACAGCGTTGAGGTCTGAGCAGCCGTAGCTTAAAATATACCAGTTACGGTCTCCTGATGTAATTATACTCACGTACCACTCAGAAGTACTGCAGGAATACTGCGAAATCTACATTATTCCTATCACTACAGCGGAAATCTTCCTCTAGCGTCACCTAGAGGGACACAAAGATAGCCTTGAATTTGAAAGCTCCGAGCCTCTCCGAGTATGGTGCGCGGAAACATTTTACCTAAGGGGAAAGTGTCTTTTCTAACTTCAAACCACGCACTACCATCTGTAAGTCTTTTCTTTTTTCCTCCCCTCGGCGTCTCTTTGGCAGCTTCGCTATGCTTAGCAGGAAGCGTGGGCAGTAGGAGCATGCACGTTGTCAATGAAGGCTCCTGAGCGCCGCCAACTCAACTCAACTGGGTTGTTTTTAATATGCGTGACCCGCCAAAAATGCACTGCCGAGATTGTGACCTCAGCTTCTGCATTCTCGTGCAACAAATCAGAAAGGAGGTGAGCCTTCCCTCTGTTGAAAATACCCTCTAGGGATGGGGTGAATGTCTTCAGGCGAAAAGAAATGCTGAATTCTCAGGACGCCCCGCTTGTGTGTGCGCGTGTGTTTGTGGCTGCTGCGTGTGAAGCTTCTGTAGGGCGACCACGGGAAAGCGAGGGGTGTGCTGCGGCGGTCAAAACAAGGCAGACGAACGGAGACTGCGCGTGCACGAGCGAACTGAGCACACGTGCTTGGGCGAAGCATGTTGTGAATATCACGTCGTCGTTTTAGATGCGAAGCATCTTATGGCGGAGTTCCCCCTCTCCACTTCCCCTCTCCCTTCCCCCTCATAAACACGGGCTCCACATGCCGAAACGCTGCTTCGCACCGCCTGATGGTCCCCTTTAGCGGGAGATGGCGTGATTTTTTTTCTTATTTCCTGCGCGCAAGCGTATATCTTTTCAGAAGTGTGGTAAGGTTTGTACTTGTTGCATATTTATTTCTGTCATTGCTGAATTAAATAAATAAATTAACAATAAATGCAATTAAGCTCTGGACCTCCACGATAATCAAATGCTCGTATGCCTTTCCTGCCCACTTCCCTTTATTTATTTCGTCGTCAGCATTCGGACCGGCAAAAACAACGGCGCGGCAAGTGTGCGTGTCGTGAAAGTAACCCATCACGTTCAACCGCGCTTGTTCTACTACGAACTTGCTAGATTAAGCTACGAGCTGAAATTTGGCAGGATAGGCTCGCTCCGGCCCGCCGTGTATAGTACACCTTAGCGAGTTATGCGTAGCACTGTTTAGCTTGAGGACGCGGATCCAATTTACACCTACGACAGGCACATTTCCACGCCAGCGATATTCCGGTACACCCGAGTATATATTTCCGTGCACGCCAATTGGTCAAGAGTCCCAGATTACGGCGCTCTCCATAATTACATCAAACTCTCTCCAAGGACTTGCGGACGCTTGAGAATTATTCCCTCGGAGTCGGCTGTCAGTATCCGTTGTTGGTTGCAATACACCACAACGCAGAAAAAATCTGCTGCGTTAGTGACTCCAGCAACAGAGCACGGGATTTTGCAAATTTCAGCCAGAAACAATGCGGCGAATCGGCATGAAATTTTGCTTGCTGCAAGGCACGATGTAACAAAAAGAGTGTTCCTACAGTGGTAGCAGGCATTTGCCAGTTTTTTATTTTGTGTTTTATTTTGTTGGAGAGCACCCACAACATGCGAATTTTTTCAGGGAGCAGGGAGGCGGGGAACCTATTCGTTGTGTTTTCACTATGTTGCCTCTTGAGAAGGCGGGCATACCTTCTTTTATAATGACCGCTATCTAGCTCAGGCAGGTGACAACTCAATAGTGGCCATCAGTGAATGAGGTAGGAGGAGTGAAGGACAGTGACAGAGGGAAATTATTTATACGTGTACACAGAAGGATGTAATGTCTTATGGTTCGCTTTTGATGTGAGCTCCGCGATAGAGGTTTTTACCCAGCGCCGCATTTTGGCACCGTATGTCACAGAAAGCAGCTGGCCAGTGAGGCAGGACTCTCGAGCATGTTACCGCGCACTGAACGGAAGGGCGCAGTCGGCCGAGAGCCTGCGCGTGCGGTTTTCAGCGCAGATCAGTTGTTCCTCGAGTGGTGCTTCCAAAGCCCCGCAACGCACAGGGCAGAGACAAGTGCGCGAGGGGCATCAGAGAAGCACTTAGAGATGTCGTTGAAGGGAAGAAAAAAAAAAAGCCACATCTCAGGACCTCATTTCCTCGTACCGCGACAGCAAGCTTGTCGTCCCGTCCTCATCCAATGTAGCGCGCCGGTAAAATTTCGGAAGTTTCACCCCCCAACATTGTCCTCCTGCTCCTTACTGAGTGGCGTCTCATGGTGGCTCGGATAGAACTACTCGCAAGATGACAGCTGTAGAACCATCACCTTAAAGCACAAATTTCATAATTTGAGAGGATGGGAACAAATGCCGTTTTATCTGAATTTAATGATACCACGGTTCTCCGTAACTCTGTCTACACGATTACTCACATCCAGACACCACGACGCCTTTTTTTTTTTTTGCTATGTTCTGCAGTGGGTGCCAAGCGGAAAATGGACAACTTCAAAGGCAGCTTCTACGTGAAAGCAGCAGCCTGTGTCGTTTTGGTACTGCTTCTCCCGGATCGCGACAGGGCCTGCAATACACAACTTCCTCGTAAGTAATACAGTTCGCTACATGGCAGAACACTGGCTAGCCCAGTTTACACTGTAAAAGAGAGAATGGGAATTGTTAACAGAGAAGCCCTGCATTTCTCTTTGGAATGGGCAGGGTAGTTTCAAATGAGCTGCAGTTGAGACCAAATTGTGTGGGAATATATTTAAAGAAGGGTGGATAACTAACGGTATTAGTAATTACACAACTCGAAGATAAACTGCTTCCCAACGAAAGTTTGAGGCGTGACTGTCAATATACTCCACGCCTCAGAAATTGACAGAATCCGTCAAGAAACAGCGACCTTTTCATTTTGCTGCCCACTCAATTTTCAATCGCAATGTGATGGCACTTGGTCGACAACTGTGGTGTATAATTACGACCTTCGCGACACGATGGAGAGAAAAAACCCCCTGCAGAAAACATTCCCTTTCTTCGACAGCTTCAATCAACCCCTCCTTGACTGATTTAATGGTTGCTTGTTTAATTGTGAAACCTTATATATAACTTGTGCCAACAGTACTGAATTTGTCCTAAAATGTATACAGTACCGTAAACGTTCGCTGATGGAAGTAAATCGTCAAAAATTTTCAATCCAGGCATTAAATCATGTGTCGAAGATGATTGCAATCGCTTGTGTTACAAACGATATTGAAATATCTGAAACGTAACCCGTAACTGCGACAGTATTATACGCTAAAAATAACTTCCGATGATTATACCAGGTGCAATGTGGTTGTTGCAAAAATAGTTGTTGGGAAAGTTTATCAATAAAAATAAAATAACGTAAATCGTGATTGCCAACAAATTTCCTCTGCATTGATCATAGCCGTTTGTCACTGCTGACTTTGCGTAAAGATAAAACTTGTGAAAGACAGTTTGTTTGCCGATGTTTGGGATTCACGCAGCGAAATGCATTAACTGTTGGGCGTTATCCGAAAAAAAAAACAACGTTGCAGTACGAACACCGAGTAGCTTTTTGCGACGATCACTGTCAGCTTGAGTTGGACGAGTATGCGGGAATGCACAAGAGCAAGCGAATATACTGAATTTAGATCGTGCGAAAAACATTGCTGATCCATCTGTCATAGGAATCGGTATAACACGAAAGCGAAATTTGTCTTCACAGAAGTTGTGCTTATCGTGTAGTGATATATGAGAGCCTCCACAATGTCTAGTGGTGTTTGGCAGCTATAGCACCGTTTGACGTCGATGCACCCATGTTGACGCCTAGTGGCATGTCTCCATCGCGACGACTAACGCCCATGATCATGGTTAAAGCGTTGTGGTAGCTGAAGTTGTGAACATATATTTGGAATCAGCGAATCGTGAATCGCGCGTTAAGATGACATCAACAAGCTCATAATCAACACTGGTATCCGACATGCACTTCTTCAAAACGTCGTCAATTAAGGAGAGAAGTGGCACGGTGTGCGCTTACTAATAATGGGTTACCGACGCCTGTGTTCATGCATACACTACCACACTGCGCTTCAGCAACGCGGGAGGCAGAGTTTCGTAGCTTGAGCCGCAAACTGTGCGTCCCGCTGGCCTCTGTCTCTCTCCACCGAAGCACGACATTCGCCCGTCGAAATCGTGTCCTTTTTGCAACGCGTATTGTAGCAATTTTGTTAGTCGGTGCTCTCGCAATCGAAGTAGTCGGCGGCGGAGAAATCCCGTTGGTGCATGTGGAAGCTGCACTACTCCGATGAGCCGGCGCACGCTAACACGAAGCGAAAGGCAAAATAACGTAACTGTGTCTAGGTTCCTTCGGCGACGCCAACGCATCCAGTGTCCCTCGCTTGTATCGATACGCTTTAACCATGGTCTCCGATACCGCGCACTCTGTCGGAGTAAGCGTAGTTAGTGTCGATCGTGACGTATTACTTCTTTTCACATCTCACAGACAGCGGCACCGCCCCGCTCCGCCCCGCCTACCAGCACCGCCAACAGAGAGCACCGTGCGAAAGAGGATGTGTGAAAGATATAAGGCGCGTTCGTGGAGTGTCCGTCATCTGTGAAGTTGGCTTAGTCGGTTGAGCGTCGCACGCTTACCGTCGCGGCCGCAAGGTGGTGGGTTCGATTACCAGCGGCAGGTGTTTTTCTTAGTTCTTTCTTTCTCGTCCGTTGGCGTCCATTTTATCAACGTCATAACCGTGACGCAAGAACTTGGTGGACCCCAGCATAAAACACTTTCGTGTTAAAAACAGATAAGTAATGTAGGAAAATGGCAAGCTTTAGTACTACCTCAATAACTCACAGTTATCGGGCAAATGCAGCACCGGTGGTGCCGAAAATGGAGAAACCAACGCTGTAAGAAAAAAAAAAACCTAGATGGGAGTGAAATGACTTGTCCTCTAGCGCACGCTTCGATGGGGGTTTCATTAACCCTGTCCAAGCGGAGTAAAAAGTTTACTCCCCTAAGGACAGAGTTGTTGGATGTACTGAGGGCAGTATCATCATTCGGGGAACTTTTTCTGTTAAGTATGGGAGTAAATATTATCACCATCGAAAAAAGAGTGCCTTTCGCTTTTGCACCATACGCCAGAGAATGTTTCATTAAATCAGCATCAAAGGACACATCGACCACACATACACAAACATGCGCACAACATTCGCAAAGAGTTACAACACTCACACTCACCACCGCTCGCAGCTGGCGCTGGACAACCACAATTCGGTCACCGGGCATACATATGCACCCTATCTTGACCTCCCTTGTAGCTCTTGTGGGACAGTTCTTTTGCGCGTAATTAAGCATTAAGAAGTTTTGACGGACATGTAAATTTAAGGTGCGCTTATAGATACCACTGAAGCACACGCATCTGCTACTCGAAACCCGCCTAACATTCAACGACTTCTTAATTAGCGAATTGTAATTATCAACTGACACTTCGTCGCATGGGCTGAATCCGCCTTAGAAGTACTGTGCGTGAGTCCGTATAATGCGCCTAATCGTACCAAACAACGAACGGCCGTGCACGAACACTTCAGCGGCACATATTCAACAAAACCGGCGCAGAACCACGGCGCCCCGCCGCTACCGCGGTCTTGCTGACGGCGTCGCTCGGCCTCTCCCACGAATACGGCACGGATATTCGCAATGCCCACTAACTATAGGTGGCGCGCCGTGCTGTTCAAGATGGCGCCAGGAGGAGGGTCAACCCGTTTGTTAGCATAGGAACAGATAGGACGTGCGGACGTACGACCCGTGTCACTTTAACCGGATGAAGTAATGAGCTGCGCTGAAATGGATATGAGACTAAAATACTTTCCCAAACCATGGAAAGTGCTAAATACTCGCCACCTAATTATTTGCGTGTGTGAAAGGTTATATCTCAGCTCCGTTACCGTTCATAACGATGCTTTGCGAAATCATGTGCGTGCTACATAAAGCAGCTTGAACTAGAATTGACGTATGAGCTGAACGGCACTCCGAGGTAGTACGTACCGAGCCTGCCTGACGGATTTGCGGCAGCAGTAGGCCGCCAGCGAGTAGTGCCATCGCTGCTGCACGGGACCGCACGTTTAACGTGGTGATGGTTTGCAAACATAATACGCCGTCGTCATTACTTGCGCAGTCGGGAAGGCGAAGTTACGTCTTCAACGGAACACAAGCATTTAACATCCCATTCAGTAGCGCTTGTGTCACAGCCATGCTGAGACTCTAGCCGTGTGCAATTCACTTCACTCGCATGTTGCAAGTTCGATCAGCACGATCGAAACATGAATATTGAAAAGAATGCACACGTATGCTTTTCGCAACGTCGAAGAAGTTAGCCGAGAGGCGTGGATTGTGGCCGTTACTGCACGTTCAATCGCTCTACTTATTTCGCTTCGCTGGTAGAGCTCGAGCGTGTTGGCGGCATGCGGCGCTCCATAATATCCACAACAATTGCGATACATGCAATGCACAAGATGAACTATGCTTTTATTTTGATATAGCTCAAGGATATTATACATTAAATACAATCAAAGTGACTTACGAGCGTGAAAGAACATTAACGCACGAGGGGACGTGACGTGCAACTCGCTTAGCAAGCTGATTGTTCATCGTCGCTGTCACACTCGGTGCTTTCACAGTCTTCTACGTTCAGTGAAAAATCCTCATCGTCAATGTGGTTTCTCTCCACATCACTGCTGAAAACAATCTGAAGAATTTCCTTCGCCGAACGACTTCGACCACTCCGCGTCACCACGTTTACAATTAGAGAGCCGTCTGGACGCGGAGAACATTTTGCCCTCAGACCGGTCAACAAGCAAATCGCTTGCAGTGTGCTGCCACCTATCAACAAACGTACAAAAACAAGCGGCGCAGCGGTGGCTATGAAACCGAACACACTGGCGAAGGACGGCCTGGAAAGAGTTCGCTCCACGAAAGGCGTCGAGCAGACGCGTCCTCGAATGATTGAAACGTCGCTCGCACGATTCGTAACAGCGCTTTGCTGACAAAGGATAGAGGCCCGATTTTAATGTATCGCCAACATGACATCGCTCAGTTATACAAGAGCACATCGCGAGCCAGCGCGACCTCCCGCGTACAGTGTTACGGGACTCATGCACTACAAGAAACAGTGACCAATGCTATATACAAGTAAAACAGGGTGAGCTTCAACTGAATATGTCAGGCGATAACATTTAACTAACATACGTGGCTACAGAAAGCTCGCGAAGCTGATAGTATGTGTACGCTCTGGGCTAGCATTGAAAGCGCGAGTTGCCACGTATTTTCACGAAAACTTCGCGTCTCGCAAGAACGAATCAGATTTGTCGTGTCACGGAGGGCCCGGTTTGTTCACTGATGCAGGGAACATGCAAAATCGTAGTGTTCCTTTCTTGGCGACGCGTTAACACTGAGGCTAGCACAGCCGAACAGGAGAGCGACTGCGTAGTGCTGCCATTTTGTCGTCTACTAACCCTCCTCGAGAGGACGCTCCTGAATTCCGCTTGGCGGCGCGACAGTCTATGGGTATTGCGAATACGATTAACGTCTGCTGGCGATCAGAAAATTCTTGCTGCTGTGCAATTTTCGTCGCCGTTATTTTAGACCCACAATAAAATATAACGGGTATCCCCGCTATCCGCGGAGTCTAAGCTACGGAGCGATGCAATTACAACGAACGAGACGGCTCGCAGTCGCGGTTCCTTTTGCTCGCAGTGCACCGGCGGCCGCATGTTGGTTCAATCTGCCTTGTATCGGCGCTCGCCTTCTCGCAAGACGTTTGATAGCGGTGGTAGCATGGCGCAGAAGAGACAAATTAAGATGACTGCCAGTTGGACATGTTGGTAACCGTTAGTAAGCGCTCCGTCCTATCTCCTTTCTAAGTCTTCGTGCATATTTCACTTGTTTCGCCATGAGAAAAATTAAACATATTCATTCCAGCAGGCTTCATTTTCTGTGAAACGTATTCTTTGCTTCACCGGTGTCCAGTGCGAGTTCGTAGTGCTCGTCACGGCGACCGGCGCGGCAGTGGGAGCTCCCTACGCCATCGGCTTGGTACCGACAACGTAGCCAAGCCTGCTTACTGCTTAGAAGCTGCAGCCTGTGAAGCACCGGTGACACTCGGAGGAGCAACCGTCGCCGGCGGTCGGGGCGAGCGCGTCGCCGGTGCAGCTCTCACACCGGCCGCTGGCCGGCTTGATGCCGACGACGTTGCAATGCCTACTTCTTACCACTTTGAAGTTTTAGTCGGTGGAACTCCACAAGCAACTGCTGACGATCTCGAAAGCTTACTTTTGTTACTGGTGAAATTGTTCTTCACAATTCTTCGTAACACGGCCCGCTGAATCGAGGTATCCGTTGCGTGTCGGAGGCTTGCACTTGTGTTCATGGGCAGGGCCGGCACGAGTGGGGGAACACAGGACAGTGTCCCTCGTGTCGCGAAATTTGTAGTCTTCGAATGATGTGCCAACCAGCCCCAACAAAAGCGCTGTTATCGATGAACAGGGTGACTGACAAAGCAGCTCCCGCCCGCCACCCGCTCTTGAACTGAAATCAAGAAAATAGGCTAGGAAACATGTGACTGGCTTAGTTGAAATTACACATGACTGAGAAGTTGGTTGGCGCAATTGTTTTTAAAAGATAACATAAACTACGGGCGCTATAGTTTCGATATCGCCCTTAAAATTCAATTATGGATATCTTCAATTACGTGCAACTTCTTAACTTCTAAGAAATGGGTATGCTATAATTTGTACATGCACCAGAACTTCCTTATATAAACGACCGCCGCTCAAGTCAATAATTGAAAGCTAAATTAACGACTTTTTGTTAATTAGTCGCAGCAGTGTTCTTTCAGCTGAAGCAATTTCCGCCTCGACGTAGTGTGCATGTGTGAAAACGACAGGAGCCTTACTGTCATACAGTTTTTATTAAAAATCTGTATTATCTAAACGAAACATCCTGCATGTAATAAATTCATGAAAACTGCACCCCGCCTCGGGGAAAGTAAAATTTGTTGATGGTATTTACACTATACTGTCTTGCCGTGTAACTTGCATATGAACCTCACTTTCGTTGATGCATATTAGGAATCTTTTGCTTGGCTGGTCATTACATTGCAGCATTTGGACCAAGGCTCTTGAACGCGAAAGCCCTCTTCGGAGATATCATGCGCCTTTGCCACGAAGAAATATTAGCGCATGCCAGAAATATTCCATCTAACATGCTTCGAAAGGTGCGTATTTAGAACGAAAATAAATGATTTCATGTTTGCATCTTGTGGCTGTGGATTGCCATCGGGATTCCTTTTGATCTGTTCTACGTTCAATGTGCTGAATACCAAAAAGTGCGGTAACATTCCCAAAATTTAATTTTGTTAAGAAATCACGGTAAAAAAATTCACAGCATATGCACGTGGTGAATGATGATGAGTGGGGCGAAGCTCCGGAGAAAATCATCGGTAAACAGTGAATCTTCTGTGGAACGCCCTATCAATCATCATATAAAGAATGGGAAACACTGTGTGTGTATTACAAACAGCAAACTTTCATTTTTCGTAATTAGATGATGCTTGGCTTGCGATGTCCCTTCTTTGTCACGGCTTTATGGTCCGCAAAATGAAGGGATAGCGGTTCCTGTACGAGTTGCAACTGGAAATTTGAAAATACCAGGTCTACATACGTCTCTCGGATGGTCGTTGGTTTCATATGATCACTAACAATATCATGGTTGCAAGAAGAGGGTAGCACAATTCATTTCTTTCCGAATAACACGAAGAGCCTTACGGCATGAAGCCAATAAGACCTCTTCTATATAAGCATGCGCGTGACCTCTGCGATATTACGCTGCACGTGGCTTCTTCCAGGCTCAAAAGTAATGCAACGCATGATTATAATATTGTGCTACAGATGACGCCATATGAATATCGGGGCCACTACAGAAGCCACAGCAGGCCTATCATGTCAGGGCGCTAGTATTTTGTATATTTTTCTGTGTGGCCTACAATACTATGACGAAATGGCTCCTACCTTCTTTATTCCTCCATGGTTGCAGTGTTTTACAGGTGTATCTGACTTGTCTTCTCCTTTATCATACAGCAGTTATAAAGCAAACGCTTTCGAACACCGCATACATAGGAGCCTCTCGCGGTAGATGTAAACGCCTGCTTTTATAGAGCTTTCAAACTACTTCTGTAGTGCATTCACAGTGCTGAGAAATAGCGTCCAGAATATCTTTTACATGGGAAATATCATCCGTTTTTTATTCTTTTCCTTTTCCGCGACCTGAGCAGTGACCAGAGACATATTTACAATATCTTAACATATAGCAAGGCAGATGGAGTACTATCTATCTTCAATGCAATGAGCAGAGTAATGCCGAATATAGTACATTAAACAAGATACTACGCAGGATACGTAATTCTGTGGTTTAATTTTACGTGCTACAACTCTGAGAGTGAATTAAGAATGTACATTCAAAGCTCAATGTAACGAAACCCGATTTTACGAAGTTCCCGATTTAACGAAGAAATCTTAATTCCCCGGCAATTAGTGATAGGGTTCAATGTTGCCACCATCCCGCATTTACGAATAAACTTGCTCGCCAAGCCCGATTTAACGTACTTTATTTTCTGGAATATATCAGTAAGAAAGTGGCGACTTACTTCTAATTCTGGCAAAGGCAAGCGTCTGCTCTAACGCTACCGCATTCAAACATCTGGGCAGCTTAGTCTCGGCCGTAACTTTACTTTCACGAGGCTTCCACGCCGCGCCTGCGCACGGATCAACAAACTCGGCAGCGAGTAGGGCTCATACGCACCAGAGGTCAGTAGCAGCGGCGACTGTTGCTCTCGCAATTTCATGGTTTATTGGAGAGATGGCACCGATGGTCTCCTCGCAAGTTGCTCACTCGGCCTGCCTCAAGAGAAGCGGGGGAGAGGTCACTAAGGAGCACAAGCAGGGACATAGAGATGATGCTGGCGGGCTGGTCTGCCAGAGTTGCGGTCCCCTCCATAGGTCCGTACCTTTATCCTCGTCTAGCCTCGGCTCCCCCATTCGCACTCCCGCGTGGCATCAATAAATTTTTTTCCTCCTCCTCAACTCTCGGCCTGCTCTCACGATCACTACTATCATTTACCACGTCCTTGCATATCGATAACCTGCCATAGCTTCACGTGACCGTCTACCTGGGCTCTATCGGCCGGAAAGAATGGTCTCCATTGTGGGAATCGAGCGCGCCCTCTCCTTTGGCGCCCCGTTCCCCAACTAGCGCGTGTGTTGGCCCCGCGCGGCTCGAGCGCCGGGAACCGCCGTTAATCGGCAGTATGGCGACTACGGCGGCGGTGCCAGGCCTTTTTGCTTGGTGCGAGCCGCGCGTCGGTCTTCCCCGCACGAGCCACGTGTTCGGACATGCCCGGTGCATGCTCACGCCACCACGCTAGCTTACATCACTGCCAACGCCTGTCCTCATTGGCCACCAGTGACAACCCCATTCCCCCTTGAGCTCGCTTCTGTCTGGCGCTGGCTTGCCCGCGTGAGATGCTCTCAGGCCGGCACGAAAGGATGACGCGCTGCTCTAGCAGGCGGCTTCTCGTTCGTGTGCTCGACTGCTGCCCTTTGTGTGATAGTCGTAGCGCCGCTGGCAAGCGTACTCGATTGGTCTTGCGGAGTTTCCTTTATGGCCTGCAAGCCCGTGACTGTCGTACTGTGCTGCATCTTGGGTTAATAAACCCGTGTTGTTTGTTGACCTCCTGCCTTGAGCGCCTTTTCTGCGCCATGCCGGAGAATCGACGAACCCGGCCGTAGCGTCTTTGTTCGCTGCGGCAGTGGAGAACGTCGCGTCCCTTGCCGGTCGCCTTGTAGGGTAAGTTTTGTGCTAAACCTATCTCCACACCATGTTCGGGACGCGCTCGGGATGCCCTCGCGGGCTTTACAAGCGTGCAGGCGTGTGTTGGCAGCAAACACAATACCATGGTAGCATTTTAAGTCTCGCTTCGTTACAATTTTAGAAATTGAAACTCTTTGTAGATTTTACAAACTACGCGAAATAACTCGAACCTGCTTATCGCTTCGTGAAATCGAGTCGCAACTGTAGAGGTAATGTTTAAAGCTTGTCAGACAATTAGATCGGGCTAGCTTGTACTGATTGATGGGTAGCGCGAACGTATACTGTCCTTACGCGGGGCAATCCGGGTGGCGCGGGGTCTCCCCTGCGCCTTCTCTGGACCTCAAATAAAGTTTGCATCTTCATCATCATTATACTAAGGACATGCAAGAAAAAAAAACGTAAACGCTTGCTTTTTTGTATCTGTCCTTCGTTAAGTTTCGCTCTACCTGTACAACGATTAAAACACTTCACAACTGTGAAAGCATATCAACTGTGTCTTACCTTGTCTTACCCACAAATAGTTTGCCTTCCCAGCCGCCCCAATTTATAATGCCTGACGCGTGTAGTGGTATTATTTTTGCCCAAAATTACGAGGTAAAACGTGCGAACGTGTTTAACAAATATGCTGGTACTCGATGAATACTTGGAAACTTATGTTATTATCAATGTGCAGGTGGTGATAGCATCCTGCAAACACTACAACTCTTGTAAGGACAGCGCCCTGGATGGTGATGTTCATCCGGTATATGTCAAATTTCCGATGCAATGTCCAATTCTGTGCACATCATCTGTTTGTGTTTTAAACATGGGTCGCGTAACTAAAATAATATCGACAGACTACAGTGCTGCTCACTACTGCACAAATTGCCAAATGTAGTCTCATCAACTCTCCATATGCGAATATATATATATATATATATATATATATATATATATATATATATATATATATATATATATATATATATATATATATATATATCAAACAGATCGACACTGCAGGCCACTTGGAAAGGAGTGTTGGACATACGTGAATGTAGTGTATTTTATTAGAGAGAACAAGGAAATGACGAAGAAGAAAAATTCCCTGAGGGAAACGCAAGGAGGTGAACCATGCTCACTCTCGTTGACCACTGCGCGGTAATAGTTCGAAGGGGGAATGGACCTATGCGCTACTGAAATAGCGCTTGGAGTGAAGATGAACACCAAAAGCGATATATTTGCATATGACAAAGACGTTAAAAAGGAATCGTTCCATCACTGACACCCCCTTTAGCATCTCCGAGGGCATACTTGATAATAATGAGATGCTTAATTCGTATTGCCTTCGAAAGTGATCTTCCTCGTGCTTACATTCTTACCTCCCTAAATATTTTATTAACATACGACGAGAAGCACCATGAAAGCATCACTCGCGCAATACAACGTAAGGTAAATATCATTATATTCCTTCGCCCAACAGTAGACACAGCACATGCTGATGACAATGGTGATCATGATGACTTTTTTGTGGTACACTAAATCCGAACGTAGTGCACAGGCACCTAATGTCGTTTTCGAAAAACATTATTATAAAGGAAGATTGATAGAGCGCATTTATTAGAAGGCAGAGAGGTCTGCCTGACCTTGAGTGCTCTAGCCTGCTCTCTGCACAGGGGAAAAGCGGAAGGGAGTAAAAGAGTAATTAAGATGATGATGGGAAGAGAAAGAGGTAATGCGTATGTACAAGCCCACGTAACACAGTGGTCTTCTTAAGGTCTGTTGTCAAGACCTGTACTCTTGAGAAAATCTCTAAATGCCCTTGTAGCAGTCGTTGATGCTATCTGGTTGGACATTGCGGACAATAGATTAGTTTGACTCAGTGTTCACACCGATGCCGGCCAATGCGGAAGCCAGCGTCTCCCGTTGGGACATGTACAGAGGACAGTCGCACAATACATGCATTAAAGTTTCACCTACTCGGCAGCGCTCACAGTTCGGTCTGTCCGCACGGCCGATAAGTTGCGCGTAGCGTCGATTGAAGGCGACGCCTAGTCGAATGCGGGGCAGCAGACTGGCATGGCGTCGCTTTATTTTAGTCGGAAGTCGAAATGTTATGTGACGATCTGTTTCCCGCAGACGCCTATGCCGATGGTCTGGGTTATACCAGTAAGTTGTTGTGATTTCTCCCATAAGCGATCTTAACAGAAAGTTAAGGTTCTCGCGAATACGGAATATTTGCGAGAACGGCGCTGTTATCCGCAGCGGCTATTGCTGTAGCATCAGCTAGCACGCTGCCTGCCAAGGCATAGCGCCCAGGTACCCATTGGAAGATGACAGAGTGACCATTCCGTTGCGTGATATCGAATGCCTGTATGATTTCAGAAGCCCTTACGTAATGTCCTGAAAAAATATATCTAACCTCGCAATGACCGCCTATTTGTAATTTCTGAATCACATGCAACGAATTATAGACATGGACCCAGCGCACACGATAGGAGAACGCAAATATCAAATGAGATGCGCACTTTCATTAAAACTGCGCGCTTTCCAGGGTTTCGTTAGTACCAGGGGTCTCAAGCTCATCTAAGCAAACGGGCTGCAGTCCCGAAATTCAGTGAAGTCGGGCGGGGGGGGGGGGGGGAGGAGATGTGAACAAAATGTCACCTAACGTTGCTAATTGAAGGTGCGTTTTCCGTAGCTCACTAATGGGTCATATCCGCACGGGATTTGTCGTAGCCTTAGAGAAAGATATCGATACCGATCTGCGGGATGACTAATATTCTGAAAGAGTTTTTGTTCTACGGTGATGTTTCAACAAATATTGACCGCATGGGGGGCCTCACGAAACGAAATGCTTGAAACCAATCTAATGTTAGTAGCTTACCCGAACAAAGTTTTAATACTCACAACATGCGATAAAATAATGCAAGTACCATTTGGCAAAGTCGCAAAGTCGCATGCCTGAGACGCCTTGATTCACTACGGTTACTATCGCAATCCCTCATGAAAAATATCAACAGTGAAACAACGAATCAATAAATGATTAATCAGTTGAAAGAATGAATCGGTTTAAATTGATAAATTGTACTCTAGGAACTCTAGCATTGTTCATTTCTAGGTCTAGTAGTAAAGAAAAAATCAAGCCCTGAGTTTCCATTTAAAAATTTGCGCCGAAATCGCGGTGCGTGGATCAGAAACATTTCCTCAAATTTGGTATATTATGTATCTGGCCCGCTCACAGGATTATTCTCTTCATTTTTAACGACTAGGAACTACTTAGGCCGAATGCGACGCCGTCACTAGTCTACGACGTCCCGGTGCTTGTTGCGGTAATTGCGAGGTGGCGTCGTGAAACGCATTTTCGTTTTGCACGTTTTCTCCCTTACCAAGCGCATTCGCGCGGAAAGCATGGTTATTTAGGTATTGCGAAAGACCGATAAATTAATTACGAGAAAAAGTCTTTTTCTATTTAGGGTATCTTTAAGGCGTTACTTCATGTATTACAAACAAGGTAGAGGTTCACCGGAAGGCAGATGCTTGAAGTGGTTCATGATAAACGGAAGGGCGCGATAATACGGTACACAAGGAAGAAGATGGACACGGGACGACGCGCTACTAGCAACTGAATTTTTTATTCAGGAAAGAAATATTTACACTACCATGCAATTATATCTGTGGCGACCACTGCGCACAGACCTACGCAGCCTCCGTCTCGTCACTGATTAGCCCGGCGTGACACAGCTACCTGCTGCAACACGCTTCCGATAAAAGACAGCGCCACGCAGTTTCACCGGAGGCTTACGTCACCACCGCTGGCTATATAACCCAAGCTACCAAGCTTGGTTTCATGTTTGTTTCTCTAACCTTCCGAAGCGCAGCATCGGCATGCTTGCCCTGCTGCTGCTACTACGTTAATAAACATCGTTTCGTTTTATGTTGGGATCCGTCCTTCACCGACTCCGCATCCCACATCTCGACCCGGACGTCATTATTGCAGTTTTCGTGACGTCGTCCGGGTTCACGGGTATCTGCGTGTAAGCCTTCACCAAGTCTAGCACGGAGAAGACGTGGCAGCCATGAATGCGATAGGCGAAGTCCTGTATGTGGTGGACTGGGTACCTGTCCGGGATGGTGCGTGCGTTGAGGGCGCGGTAGTCCCCACATGGTCGCCAGCCAGCGGTCTTCTTCGGGACAAGGTGAAGTGGCGAGGCCCATGGGCCGTCGGAGCGACGGGCGATGCCTTCTCGGAGCATGGCTTCGAAGTCTGCCTTGGCTATGCGCATGCGGTCTGGGGCCAGGCGATGGGCACGGCAAAAAACCGGGGAGCCTGGAGAGGTCCGGATGCTGTGCACGGTGGTGTGCTGCACTTTGCGTGGCAGTCCGCTTGGGCGCGTCAAGCCGGGAAACTCTGCGAGGATGGCATGGTACGGCGAGTGATCATCGACACTGTGGACCTTGATGCTTGGCTGTTGGGCGGTCGTTCGCTGGCCTGGTGTGGAGTGTCCCGTTGTCGCGTCGATGAGCCGGTCGTTGCGGCAGTCCGGAAGGAGGTTGTAGTGAGCCAGGGAGTCTGAGCCGATGATTGGCTCGGCGACGTCGGCGATGACAAAGTTCCAGTGAAGGTCGCGGCGTGAGTTCTTGAGCTGGATGTGCAGGCGCAGCGAGCCGTACGTCTTGATTGTGGACCGGTTTGCCGCGCTGAGCTCGAAAGATGTCGGCGGGTGAGGGCCTTGAAGGTGAGATCGCGGGTAGCAGCAAATGCCGGAACCGCTGTCGACCAGGTAACGCTGTTTCGTGATCTGGTCGGTGACGAAGATGCGACGGCCTCCGGGTTTGCAACTTGCGGCCGTCTCTACGAGCTGCCGTTGTCGTGTTCCGCATGCCCCATGGAACAAAGTCAAGACATTGCCGGGCTTTGTCGCCGAAGCGTCGGTGGTAGTAGCACGAACCGTTGATGTCAGGTTGCGGCAATGAGGTGGTGTTTCGGTCGCGGCTTGGCGAATGGCGGCGCTGTCGCATCGGAAGACGTTCACCCAGGTGTTGTTGAATGGAGGTGAGCCGTCGATCGATGTCGTCGATACGGCGCGCAAGCTCCGTGGTGTTCAGCGGTGAGGCGACAGCCTGGGTGGAATCGCGGCGAACGAACCTGGCAGCGCCACTCTTTCAACTGGCGTCCTTCCACAGCCACCGACGTCGCAGCCAGCTCCTTTCACGACACGCTCTGGACGTCTGGTACGCCTCCCAGACTTCTACAGACCCTGAGGGCTCTGCACTGCGCGTGGGGGTGATGTGGCGACCACTGCGCACAGACCTACGCAGCCTCCGTCTCGTCACTGATTAGCCCAGCGTGACACAGCTACTTGCTGCAACACACTTCCGATAAAAGACAGCGCCACGCAGTTTCACCGGAGGCTTACGTCACCACCGCTGGCTATATAACCCATGCTACCAAGCTTGCTTTCATGTTTGTTTCTCTAACCTTCCGAAGCGCAGCATCGGCATGCTTGCCCTGCTGCTGCTACTACGTTAATAAACATCGTTTCATTTTATGTTGGGATCCGTCCTTCACCGACACCGCATCCCACATATCTAACCCAACGAGTCGACACAAAAGAACCTAAAAACTTAAAATCTTGCGCTCAGCCTGCCTACTTCAAGTGACGTTCTAGATAGGCTGTCTCCCCCTCCTGCAAACTGATAGAAGGGTGTCTGATGCAATGCAGCCCCTCCGTCTCGATGACGAAGGCCTCTACGATCACCCTCTGCACGGAGCCCTTGTGCTTGTATATTACTCTTGTCTGATCAACAGCAGGCTTGCAGCTACCTTGATCACACCCCTTGCAGTGCAGCGCCAGATGGGTGAACGGCCTTCCTATTGTGCTCTCGTAGACGCACATTCAGGCATGTACCTGTTTGCCCGAATATGCATTGCCGCACGACAGTGGTATTCTGTACACAACACCACGTGCGCAAGGAACAAACTGCCTTCCATGCTTGATGGCATGATTATCATGAACCAACACCAACTCGCCCAACGTTTTACCTTACTGGCTTGAAGTGGTGTCAAGGTGTCCAACATCGCGGGAACCAAAGTTTCGCTTAGATGACGTGACTTCGTCCGACCAGCAACTGGTGTTCCTAGGAGCGTCATTATTCTCACCACGTTTACCCGCCCACAGTATCAATGGCGAAGGAGCACACGAGTATGTTTCTGAGCGGGAAGAAAAAAAGATAACAACGGTGGGACAGGAAACGGAAATGCAGGAATATGTAAAGCAGGTCTGCGGTCTTATACAATTGAATTAACGGAACAGCAGCAGAACCGATGGTGGGTTCTTAAAAGAAATAAAAGGCAGTACTACGCGTGTACAGTCTGAGTAAACAGCGGAGCTGGGGTGCTATGCAGGATGGCCCGAGCTTCTCGGGCTCACGAGTTTGTTCCGAGCTCGCATTACAGTTGTTATGCCAGGAAGACAGTGCGCAGCACGCGATAGCAGCGTTGATAAAAACGGCTACAGGAACAAGCATGGCGTCACGTATGCATGTGCGGAATTTGCGGCGGTTTTCAAAGGAACGCCGCGTGCGAACGCGTGAGCGGCGCCACTCAGTCAACATTTTGACAGTGTAGCTACGTCAGCGTGATTGTCGCGCTATCTTTTTGCCAACTGTTGATCGCGCCTCCCATTGGTGTGTTCGTGGGCGTTTGTCCTCTTTCGGTGAATTCTTTCGTCCCACCTGCAGCATGGAAATTTCCACTCTCGAAGGCAACAAGGGCGCACACGCAGCACTCTGGTGCAGCTCGTTTCGCTTCTCTGGAATATTGCCGACAAATAAATGGACAGGTTACTGCTATACTTACATTACATGTCTGAAGATTTTTCTGCAGTAACGAATCGACAGAAACAATGTCTCCACAAACAAGTAAATAATAACATTTCTCGTCGAAAATCCCACCAGGGGCGCTTGCTTCGTGGCTGTGAGTGGTACACCGTGAGCGCGGTGAAGTTGAATGCGAGACATCGTAGCCAAGTGATCATATGACCTTTAGTTCTTAGTGCATGTGTGCATAGTGTGTGCGATTAAGCTGATAGATTAGTCGTGCCGGTCGCTGGCGTTGCGCCGTGAGCACTGCTCCTCCGCAAGAGCAAACGCGATGGGGGGACCCGATCTTCGCCGCGGGCGTCTGTCAATCGAACGGATTAACGTGCGAACTCGGGCACAAACTCGTTGATTCTGAAAAGGCCCCAATTCAACTCGGGACTGTCATAGTGCCGGTGTGCCTGTCAAGTGTTTCATGCAGTGGAGGGTACTCAGCAGCTTCTTTTCATATAAAATAATTTGGTCAGCTTGCACTACTTGTGCAAGGCGGGGGCCATCGGAGGAGCTTCTTGGTCACCTAGCTTCTTGGAGCTTATTACGTGGCTCGTCTACTCAGTATGCTTGGCCTGCTTCAGAGTAGTGAGTTCGGTCTCAATATTCGTGCTATTGATTAGCTAGGCCTTAATTAACATGGCAGTGAATAGTCATGTCCTAAACTGCGATGTTATTAACACATCATTATTTAATCAGGTTTCATTATCAAGGTCCTCATTATCACGAATGTACCTAACATATTGCTAATTAGAGTAATCATAATTACCGTGTACTTGCAAGCTCTTAATTAGCATGTTTTGAATTAGCGCGCTCCTAATTAGCGTTGTTCTAATTACTATGAACCTAATTAGCTCGGTCTTAACTGAGATGATACTGAATAGTCCTGTCTTGATTGTTAATGTTTTTATTACCACGACATTAATAACACAGGTTTAATTCGCAAGGTCCTGAACATTACAGAGGTAAATAGCATAATCCTAATTAGGACCATAATAATTCACCACGATATCGGTATTATCATGGTTTTAATTACACGCCCCTAATTAGCGTCATGTTAATTAGAATGGTCTTAATTACTTTGTTCTTAGCTTTACACGGTTCATTAGCATGGTCTTATTAACACGTGGCTTAATTAGCTCGGCCTCAGCATGATTTGGCTTAATCAGCTTAGTCATAGCATGTCCTGATTTTATAAGAGGACGAGGAGGGCGCGCCGCGGCCGATCAACGCGCTAGATTGTAGAGGCCGACGATGGTGATTACACACGTGGCCTCGACGATTAGCTCTGGCCGCGGTGTTGTGAGGCGCTCGGTCGGAGCTCATCTCGGAGGCCACGGTGCTGATTATTCTGGAGGATACTTAGCGCAGACATTAAACTCTTGAAAATAATTGCAAACGACCCGCGAAAACATAAAAAATTTAGTTAGTAGAACTTTCTGTCACTTTCCTTGCATGGGTGCACTTCGTCACTCAGTGGAACGACAAACAAACGAAAGAAGGTGCCTCTAGTTTGAAGACACCACCCAACCTGCTCGACCGCCCTCGACGTGACGCCGCGTTCCATCGTAACCAATAGAACAGAGCGCACGCTGAGGGATGGATTTCACCTTCGCGTACTATTAGCTTGTTCAAAAGGGGATGTCGCCAGAGCTCGGAAAGATCCCCAGTTTCGCCAAACTCGGGCGATCCTGCATAGCACCACTGGCCACCATGAGCCACAACCTGGCGAACTGCGGTGAAGTGCGCGGGATTTTGAAGTGCGCGCCGTGAAATGGCGCGAGAAGATAAAGAAGAAGAAACTTGCACGGGCGCGAAACAACAAAACGACAAATAAATGAAACGCCAATTGGAGGAATCCACGGCTATCGTTCCGAAGCACGCGAAGAGAGAAGGAAGCGAAGCGAAGAGGAAGAAGGAGTAGCTGGGAAGCAGGCAGGAAACGGCCCACGCGTCTTGGCCGTCGGGTTTCGGACCCGAGCCATGGGCGTCTACCTTCGTCGACCCGTGTCCTGAGCGACCTACTGGGTACCTGCTGTTTTTGGCTGTGGGTCGCTCGCGTGCTGCTCCTGGGCCAACGTTTCTGGGCCCGTGGACATGTTCCAAGCAGTCGGGCTTCGGGCTCGAGCTCGGACGAGGCTGTCCAGCCGGAACACATCTTCGGAGTTGGCGCTTCGACTACAGTGTCAACCTGACGTCATCGAGCTGCTCGGCACCGACGGCAACGGCGTCCCTCACCGGCTGCGGTACTTCGCTCCGTGACATTTCCGTGGCATCTTGGTGAGACCAGCACCGCGCCTTCACTCCTTCCCGCGACCAACAATATGCTAGGGACTGAGTGGTTAGGAACTAAGCATGTAGCTTATTGGCTCTCAGTGACTTGACCTCAGTCGTATAGTCAGTTATTTCTGTAATGTACTCTTCTGTCTTTGTTAGTGCTGTGTGTTCAGGTTTTAGTGTTGTTATTAAATGTTGGTTCCCAGCGGTCTCGTCCTTTTGGGGAGTGTCCTGAGGTGACGCCTCGGACATTCCGAGTAAACAAAGAACCTGCACGTTGTGTGTAAACCAAAAACCACAACGTAACATTGGCGTCCGTGACAGGACGATCGAGTTCCTTTATCTCTCTACCTCTTCTTCTTTCCTTCAGCTTTCGTTCTTTCCTTATCTGTCTCTAATCTCCCCCTATCCTCTCCTTTCTTCTAACTCTCATACCAGTCCTCTTCATTTCTCTTTCCCAACCCTTGCTATCCTAGAATGTACAAGGTTATGCTATGGCATACCCTCTCACCTTCTCCATACCCTTCTTTTCACCCTAACGTGAGCTTTTTTCACTCTTATTTCTTCCATCTTTCTTTCCTTACCTCTTTCTATGTTCTCCTCTCTCTCCGCTTTTTTCCTCCTCCTCACCCTAGCATCTGACCTCCTTACCCTCACTTATCATTACCACACGCTTCTCAGCTGTACTAAACAACATAACTACAGTTACACTAAACAACAATGCGCCACGTGTTAACCTCTTCCCTTCTCCTTTCTTCCCTCATCACTCTCATATCACTCCTCCTAACCCTGACTTTTTCGCCCCCTTCATGTACTATACCATCCTCGGCCACAGAAACGCTGGGTCGCAGGAGAACTGGTGGACACCTAGCTGGTTCATTCTTGGCTTGGCCTTTACTTTCTCACCTTTCTCTTTCCCACCCCTTCCTGTTATACTACACACGGCTTTGCTTCTTTTTTTCTATATTTTCTTGCCTCTTTCTTCCCATCTCTTTTTTTGTGTGTGTGCACATCGTTCTCTGTGTTTCTTTCATTTATGTCGTCCCTATTTTCGATCTCTTTTCTCTTTCTCTCTCTTCTTTTGCTCTCTCTCTGTGCACTCGTTCTCCCGTCCTCCTCTACTTCCTCCTCGACCTCACATTTCTCCTCATTATCACTTCCGTTTCCCACCCCTCGCTATACTATAGTGTACAAGGATATGATAAGCCCTGCTCGCGTGCCGGGATAGCCGAGTGGTTGCGACGCATGCTTTCGGATAGTGAGTACGCAGTTTCGAATCTCGCCTGCCCCGAAATATTTTACAGCAGAGCTGCTAGGGTCTAGGTTCGCTGTGCGTCGTAGATAGAACATTATCACCGTAATGAACAAGCACGCGATGTCTTTGTCCTTTCTTCATCGCCTTCCTCTTCTTTTCTGCTTCGCTCCCAGTACGCAGGCGCCCATATGTCGGACGTGAGATACAATAGATCTGATGGGTGAAAGCGAGTACAGAGAGAAAGAAAGGAGAGAAACAAAGAGGCTCAAATATAGAGAAAGAGAGAAAGAACTGTAGTAGATAACCAGAATTCGAATGAGAGAAAGCTGAGAGCAAAAAGAATGAGAGCAAGCAAAGCCATTTATATCATAGTATAGCGAGAGGAGGGAAAGAGACGGGTGAGACAGTAAAAACCTTGCTCTCCTGTGACGCAGCCTTAAGCGACTTAGAGCAAGCTAGGCAGATATTCGCGAAGCTAGGTTAGGGGTGATAGTTTTGCCGGTGTCTCCTTTATGTACAAATATGTTATTACAGCGAGCGAAAGCTGTTATGAGATCACAAGGGCCGTTTTTGGCGCCGTAGTTGTCTGCCGCCACCACCGCCGCCGGTGCCCGTAACCACTATCGCTCGAAATAAGAAAAAAAACGAAATAAGAAAAAAATTGCAGGATGGAACGAGGTTCGAAACTGTGCCCTCTGCATGGGAGCCCTGTGTTCTACCTCAGAGCCAGGCCGGTGCTTGAGACTGCTTTGCAGAAAGAACCTATGAGGCTTCATGTCGGGAAGGAACCACATTAACATATTTAATGTAGCGTGGTAGAAGAGTAAAATAACAACCAAGCGTGAAACAACGCGAATTCTGTAACCAGGCGTAACATAATGTGAACCGCGCAACGAGTGGGTTGTTCAGTGCTTCCAAGTCATTACAAAGGGTGCTGCCATATTTCTTCATCGTCGTCAGTCACAGCATCAACAAAGTGCACATAATGCCTTACAGGTGTTTAGCAGGTACCACGGTTTTCCGTTGATGACGAAAAATCGCATAGTGGCTGCTTTCCTACTTCACAAAAATTATGATGATTTATAGCGTAGTGGGTTCCTTGCAAGTGCACTTCTATATTGGTTGCCAAGGAAACCCATCAGGCTCCCATGATCAATTTCTTCAGGGTCTCAATAAAGTTAATTCCCCTCTCTCTATCTCTTTCTCACGTTAGCGTATGTTATAAAGCGTGGTGGGAAGGAGAAATAACGACCGGGCGTCGCACAATGCGAATTACGTAACTAGTGGGTCCTTTAAAGCTTCCAACCCATTACAAAAGGCTGAGTCATAATTCTTCATCGTCATCAGCCGTCGCATCAAGAAACAGCACATGGTGTCTTACAGATGGTAACTCGCTTCTCCGCAGAATGACGAGTAATGTCTTGGTGGGTGCTCCCCAACTTCACAAGAATTATGATTTGTGGCGTAGTGGGTACATTGCTAGTGTAGTTGTATTAGTAGCCACAAGAGAGTTTATAACGGACTCTAGAAATGCCGCTCTTCGAGCTTTCGCTAGGACTGTGCTGCGCTTTCTGCGGAGGCCTGGAGTTTTTTTTTATTAAACATTCACTTCATATGCAGCGCCTGTGTCGTGTACTTTCCAGTGTTTTGTGTCTTGTGTGCGTTGACCATTACGAAGAACTTATTCTTCTCTTTTTTTTTCTGTATCTTCCTCTCTTTCTTTCTCTCCCTCTGTACTCCTTCTCTCGCCTATCAGAGTTATTCCATCTCACCCCGTACAAATCGGCGCACGTGTTCTGGGTCAGAAGCAGAAGAGGGCGAAGATGACGGAGAAAGCACGTTGTGCTTCATGATGAGGATAATATTCTCGTTAGGACACACAGTAAATATCGAGCATGACAGCTCTGCTGTAAAAAGCACAAACCATCCTTGAAGTCGCTCCAAAGATTTAGTTCAAGAAACGGCTAGCTGGGTTATGACAAGGACAATGGCGTATGCTTACACCCACCTAATTGCAAAGCTGGAAGGAACAATCAAACCTTAAATCACAAAACATGAATTGAATGTCCAATAATG
Organism: Rhipicephalus sanguineus; assembly: GCF_013339695.2. Classification (NCBI taxonomy): domain Eukaryota; kingdom Metazoa; phylum Arthropoda; class Arachnida; order Ixodida; family Ixodidae; genus Rhipicephalus; species Rhipicephalus sanguineus. The sequence goes on from NC_051183.1 coordinate 94,415,357, forward strand.
TGTAGCATTCCTGCACACTATTTCCCAAACTGATCCGGATTGTACATTCGGTAAAGAAAAGTACAAGCATAGTTTTTTTTTTCAATTTTTACAGTTATTATTAATTTTCACACTGTAATTGCATAATGTTCTATTGAGATTTCAGTCATGTCGCGACTTCTTTATAAATGGAATTGTCTACGGCAGCTCACTACAGGTGCCCAGTTTAATCCATGGTGGCGAATACTGCGGGACAAGTCAGCTTACTCATTTACCATTGCTGTTTGACTGGAGCATGCCGAACGTCACGTGAAGCGAGGTAGTGCCTTCCCTTACACGTCTATCTATCTATCTATCTATCTATCTATCTATCTATCTATCTATCTATCTATCTATCTATCTATCTATCTATCTATCTATCTATCTATCTATCTATCTATCTATCTATCTATCTATCTATCTATCTATCTATCTATCTATCTATCTATCTATCTATCTATCTATCTATCTATCTTTGTAGCCGGCTACGTCTGGGCGCTCTCCTGGTCGTCTCCATAACGTGTAATATATCAAACATGGCAGAGCACTGGACGAACACGATTCCAACACGATTCGCTGGTCACTACATGAATTTATCAAAGCTCCTGGTGCGCACGTCACGAAATTCTTTTCCTCAGCCCCGTGTTGCACATACCCGATTACCACAGTTCATGCTATGCGGGTATGTGGCCCAGGAGATTTACAGTCTCAACACGTTATTAACACATGGCGAACATATACATTGAAACTCAAGGCAAGTGAGGGAGCTGAAGACAGAACCCCCTGGAAGACGTTCGGCTACGATCCACTTGTCGACGTAGTCCGCCAGAATGACGCAGTGTTCTCTTCATTTCATTGGAGGCTGGTCGATGGCCTCATGCTGACCGAGGATGGCGTCAGAGTGAGAGCCGCTTCGTGACACCTGAAGAAGCTGCTGCAAAGTGCCTGACGGCATACAGCTATACAAGAGCAATGCGGACGTCGACCGCTATAACGCACGTTGCCTCGACACTACGGACCACGTGTTATGTCATCCCGCATGCGATAACGTAACTGGCCATAAGAACCAGCACGTACACAGGGATGCCCTCAACAAGGTGGCCAAGATGAACGCAAGCCACATGGGTGGCCTGCTGGCTTCTATTAGCCTGAGCATCGGCAAACGTACATGATCACGGCCAACATCGACGTAAGAGACGGCATATTTAATGGAAACATGGGTACCTTGTGGTACATCCAGGGTGACGAACACCCTCGATGTCCCAAAAGGTGCCAATGTGCGACTGCGGATTAGCGCCGTCGTGCGACTGCGCTAATTAAGCAACCTCGTGCGACTGCATATTAGCGCATCACCACTGCACACCCCTCAGTAGAATAGAAATGGGTGCCCGTTGTAATGCAAACCACCACAACCAAGATAAAGGCCTGAATAATATCTCGTGCAAGAGACGCAGTTTCTCCTTGCGCAAGCAAACGCCTTAGATGTAAATAGGCCACAAAGGGCCACGTACAGCCAGATAGTCTACGGATACGATAAGCACCAACCACTGAAGTTGTTCTACGTGGGACTTTCCAGGGCTTCTAGCCTCGACGGCCTATACCTTACCAACGGCCTCTAGACATTGTCTTGGACCAGGCTACCACCTTCATTCGATGCCACAACCACAACAATTACTTCACTCTCGCCTCTCTCAACGCACAGTCTGTGCACGAGCACGTGAACGACCAGGAAAAAGCTCTGCTCACAGCAACTGGCGTGTTAGCACTTTGTGAAACCTGGAGCGATCAAACCACTGCATGGTCCGCAGCCAGCGGCTTCATTGCAGGTGTGGCGGCGTGGGCGCACGAGAACATGACGATGCGGAATTTTAATGTAGGCCGCATCCCTCTTCGCCGCCCGCCAGACTCTGAGCACACACAGGCTGCGGAATCGGTGAGGCGTACGTTGCGCACATCAGTTGCAATAACAGAGATGTTGCTCGCCGCCATCAAGCTCAGAACTCTCAGGAACCCCTTCCACACATGCACACGGGTCCGTGAAACGTGTCTGCGTTCTCTATCATAACCGATAAGTATAAGCGCTACTATCAGCTTACCGCGTCTGGTGTTGCTAATAGCCATGTTGTTGTTGGCATCGATGCGCAACTGTAAACAACTGGTTATATAACACATGTGCGACTGTTAACATATGTTCAAACCAGTGGTGGTGGCGGTGTCCGGCGCGACCACGCTTACTGCGCTTGCGCAGACCCTCTCCACACACCTCGTCTCCACTCCCCCCATCCACTCTACCTCTCCCTTCCCCTCTCCACTTCCCCTCTGAAACCCAGGCTCGACATGCCCAAACGCTGCTTCGCATCGCCTCATAGTACCCTTTAGCGCGAGATGGTGTGGTTTTTTTGTAACGTTTCGCTCAATGTACAAAACTACGCCACAGTCACCTTGCCGCCGCATCCGTCGCATAATATCGATTTCCACGGTACGTGGTATCTGCCGAATTTTTTCTATAGTATTGAGAAGGCTGTCGTTTTTGTGCCGCTGTTCCTGTCAAGGCTGCATTCATATATACGGTGCAATAAGCACAACGAAACTCTAATGCCATCGAAGTGTTTCTGTTTAAGCTTATGACACAACTTTATACTTCTATCGATATGTGAAGTACGGAAAGTGTGAATCATGTTATCGAAAGCTGTGTGCGTATAAAGTGACACAATGCATCAACAATAGACGTATTACTATGTACTTTTATCTTGTGAGGTTAGTTTTCCGGCTAGCCAATATTCAGCTTTTCATAAACTACACATAACTGATGCCGGAGCTTGTCATTGCTAAATGCTTTTTCTTTGTAGATTTTCGAATGCATTGTCGCCGGAGTTCGTAATAAGGTACGTATCTCTATTTTGTGCGGCGAAAACAGGTCACCTGCTATAGTGCGCCTTTCAACGCCGCGGAACTCTTAAACACAAGACTATTAAAAGTTGTATTACGATAGCGATTATATGGACACTCTCGGTGGGTTCTTGCTGTCGGCGCCGCCATGACATTCTCAGGGGATTCGAACCTGGGACCCCTCGCTCCGCAGCGTGACGTGTTAGGCCAATCCTCCCCACAGCGTACGTTCTCCGCTATAATAACGGCGTGCCATTTATATTATCACGTTTTCTTCTTTTTTTATGTAACTAGTCCGTTGCACGCGTAGCCGCTGCCTTGCGCAAGCCAAGTCGTAATGCCTTTCTTTATTCTGAGGTACGAAAAAAAAAGAAAAAAAAGGAATAAAACCTTGGCCCGCACCATAATAATATAGCAGGCAATGCCAATGAGAAAAGAAAAATGAACAGGGCAGAGCCAAGTTAAATTTTGAAGGGGAAGAAGAACGGGACCCCAACACAGAAGGGAACTTTCCAGATTATTTTACAATCTTGTTATAGGCTTGACCGAGCAAACGCGGACGAGTGATATTATTTTGGAACTAACGTGGCCACCAGCGATAAGGCTAAAATGTGCGATGCTGCAAGTATAAATGCCGACGTGCATTACCGCAGAGCAGTTTATCGACGGCCAACACTTTGTTCGCCGCAATCAGTGTACAATGTGTATTGCTGTAGTTTGACTTTCCATTTCCCGGCCGCAAGTTCGGCCAAATAAATAGTTTCATCTTGGACACGCCGGCTGCTGCCTTCGCCGACGTCATGACCCCATGATATCTGGGGAAGGTGCTGGGTAAATGAAAACGAAGCGCGATGCTAACGATCCAATCCAAGAATACAGACACCTGAGCAGGGCCACGACGATTGCATACATCGAAGACATCTTGGCCGTCAACGATGCGCTTGCCTTCTCAGATTCTGACAAAGCTACAACGACGACCCCATTACCTGAGCCACCCTCTCTCGTGAAGCGGAGTCTTCCCGCTCGCCAACAGCAAGAGCTTGGATGCCTTCTGCCGGAATACAAGGACTGTTTCTCATCGTCATCACGATTCCGACGAACGCCCCTTGCTAAGAAGCACTGCATCATAACAGAAGAAATTGAGCGACCACTCCATCAGAGTCCCTACCGGGTTTCGACGCGGGCGCGCGAGGCCGTTAAGAAACAAGTCAGGAAATGCTACAAGATGGCATCATCCAGCCGTCCAAGAGTCCGTGGTCGTCTCCCGTGGTGTTATTAAAGAAGAAGGATGGGGACCTACGTTTCGGCGTCGATTATTGTCGCCTGAAGAAAATCACAAAAAAAACACGTGTACCCTCTCCCACGGATAGACGACGCCCTGGATCGACTCCACAACGCGAAGTACTTTTCGTCGATAGACCACAAGACCGGCTACTGGCAAACCAAAGTCGACGAGAGAGACCTAAAAAAGACTGCCTTTATAACCCCGGACGGCCTAATGGAGTTCAAAGTCACGCCTTTTGGTCTTTGCTCGGCACCTGCGACTTTCCAACGCGTTATGGATACAGTGCTGCCTGGCTTGAAGAGGCAGACGTGCCTTGTTTACTTGGACGACGTCGTTGTGTTTGCCTCAAACTTCGACCAACACCTCCGGCGCCTTGAAGATGTACTTCAAGCAATCAAGACCTCCGGACTCCCCCTGAAGCCAGAGAAGTGCCGTTTCGCGTACGAGGAGGGAGCTCTTTTTCTCGGGCAACGTCTTTAGCAAATCTTGAGTTCGCCCCAACCCGCGGGGAACAGCTGCCATCGCTGCCTTCCCGCCACCCAACGACAAGAAGACCGTACGCCGATTTCTCGGCTTGTGCGTCTATTAGAGATGTTTCGTTAAGGAACTATCAGGGACCGCCGAACCTCTAACTCACCTGACGAAGACCAACGTAAGATTCAAGTTGGAAACGGGGCAAGTCGAGGCATTTGAAGAACTGAAACGACGCCTGCACACGTCTCCGCACAATTCGATGAATACGCCGATAGGAAAATCTATACCAACGCAAGCAGCGCGGGACTGGGCGCCGCACTTGTGCAGAGGACCGACAGACTGGAAAGGTGGTCGCTATCCAAGGCGCCAGCCAACTCTTCTACAACAGAAAAGGAGTGACTTATCATCAACTGGGCTACATCCACGTTTGGCTCCTACCTCCACGTCAGGCCCTTCAGTGTTGTGAGGGGCCATCACGCGTTGTTTTGGCTAGCTGACTTGAATGACCCTTCAGGTCGCCTCGCACGATGGAGCCTAAGACTTCAAGAGTTTGACATTACGGCCGTTTACAAGTCGGGAAGAAAACAATCCGAGGCAGACTCCCGGTCTCGTGCCCCCGTCGAACCACCTCCACAGGACGACTACGACGATGACTGCTTCTTGGGAACCATAAGTGCCAACGTCTTCACTGAACGACAGCAAGCCGACCCGGAACTCAGGGGCCTTCTGGGATACCTCGGGCGCAGGACCACCGTTGTTCCGAACTTCCGAAAATATTCAGGCGAGCATTGGTGTCATTTTTCTTGAAAAACGACTTCCTCGTAAAGAAGACTTCTCTCCGGCAGGTGCCAACTACCTTATCGCTGTACCTTCGGAACTGCCGCCAGAAGTTCCGCAAGTCCTGCACGACGACCCGACGGCTGGCCACCTCGGCTTTTACCGCACGCTCGCGAGAATGCTAGAAAAGTATTACTGGCCACACTTTTCCGCCGACGTCGCTCGCAACGTGTGGACATACCGGGACTGTCAGCGACGCAAGACACCGCCGACAAGGCCAGCAGGACTTCTGCAGCCCATAGAACCACCTCGCCGACCGTCCCAGCAAATAGTCCTGGACTTCCTTGGGCCGTTCCCGACGTCGACTGACGGAATCAAGTGGATTGTCGCCGCTACCGACTACCTCTCCCGCTACGTGCGAGGTAGTCAGCGCCGCCAAGGTAGCCAAGTTCTTCGCTGAAAATATCGTCCTGCGTCATGGTGCCCCTGAAGTCCTGATCACCGATAAAGGTACAGCATTTACCGCTGAGCTTGCTCAGGCGATATTGAAAGGCAGCCAAAATACCACCGCCGCACCAAAGCCTACCACCCACAGACCACTGGCCTCACCGAGCGTCTAAATAAGACCATTGCCGACATGCTGGCCATGTACGGCGACGTAGAACACAAGACGTAGCATGCCATTCAATTGTATGTGATGTTCGCATACAACACAGTCGTGCACAAAACGACGCATGTTGACGCCAGACAAGTTGGTATACGGAAGAAACCCGGCAACGTCGCTCGACGCCATGCTGCTCATCGTCACAAAGGATGAAAACCTCGACGTGACTGTCTACCGTCAGCGCGCCGAAGAAGCCCAACTCGCCCGCCTACGCATCGAAAATCAGCAGATGACCGACAGCCGCCGTTACAATCTTCGATGACGCTTCGTGGAATGCCAACCCGGCGACAATGTTTGGGTCTCGAAGCCGATACGTCGATGTGTAGTTAGCGAAAAACATCTTCGGCGATACTTCAGGCCGTAAAATGTGCTGAGACGTCTCGGTGCTCTAGACTTCGAGGTCCTCCCGGACGGCATCACGAACACAGTTGCGCCGCGCACGACCTGAAGTCATCCATGTCGTGAGCCTTAAGCCGTTGTATACGCATTAGCGAACCTTAGGACTTCCTTTTCCTTCATTGTTGTACTTTATTCCTGTATGCACTTCTTCCCCTCTGCCATGTTCTAAAACGAGCATCGGGTCGATGCTTTTTAGAGGGGGGCAAAGGCACGCGCCCTTCTTTGTGTAATTTTATGTAACTAGTCCGTTGCACGCGTAGCCGCTGCCTTGAGCAAGCCGCGCCCTAATGTCTGCGAACCTTCCAAATCATTTTAGAAACTTGTTATAGGCTTGAGCGCGCGAACGCGAACAGCTGAGAATATTCTGGAACTAACGTGGCAACCAGCGGTAAGGCTCGAATGTTCGATGCCGCATGCATAAATGCCCATGCGGCTTACTGCAGATCACGTTATCGACGGTCTGCGCTCTATTCACCGTGGTCATTATACAGCGTGCCTTGCCTGAGTTTGACTTTCCATTTCCCGGCCACAAGTTCGGCGAAATAAAGTTACGTATTTATGACGACTTCCGCTGGAGTCTTCTTCACCTTCATGACGACGCGACATTATACACCATTCACCGTTGGCGGTACGCAGAGCTCTGAGGTGCTTCAGCGTAGCAGAAGCTTGTTCACTATCGCACGCAAGATGGCGCAATGTGCCCGCCTTAAATGTCGTCACCCCGTTTGTCTTTCGCCGGATTTGGGATGCGTGCCTCTGCACTGTAGTTTAACCTACAGGGCATGGTCGCCCGTGCTCGTGTGCCTATTTCTAGCGGCTACGCGGGAAATGTTCGTTTGTGCTTTCCCCAAAAAGTTTGCGTTGAATGCACAGATCGCAGTGATGGTGACTTCGCTCGCTGCAGCAGCCGTGTTTGCGAAAGAAGTGAGGTGCTAGTCCTTCTTCCTACGGCATTCGAATTTATTGCTATCACACTGATCACATCGCCCTTGCGCCGAAAATGTGAGTTTTTGAAGAGAATGCTCTTAGGAAAGTTACATTTCTTCAGCCAAAAGTATAATTCTCCTTTACTATGGTAGCACATGCGTTATTAGCTGCAGCACATATGGAGGTTGTGTTTTTTGTACTTAGTAGAGACTCTTGTTAAAAAGACGGCGACAGTGCGCTAGAGCACTGTACGGGCCAACTTTTCCGGCCCTGGCCCGACCCTCGTGCGCGTTGAAAGCGCGGACTGGCCTCAAATATTCATCAAATGCACATTTTTATTTGTTCCAGAGCGCCCCCTATTACGCACACCTCAATGTTTCTGACGCCTTGCGCGTTAGTGGAGAGGAAGCTTTCGTAAGTAGCGACGTGCTATAAAAGTCACTATCGGTTGTGTTGTGCGAAGGGTTCGAGTACAGTCATTGATATCACGCTTATCATGACAAGCCGCCCGTGGACTTAATGGATATAGTGCGATCACTTCCAATACGTTTTCTGCGATGTCATGTCAATACATTACTGGTCGAAAGTATTAACGAAAGTGAATAGACAGCTATGTAATAAATAATTATTCGTAAATTCAGGTCACTTTTAACAACGTGAGTCTAGTTTTCTGATTAAAACGCGATAATTATAACATATCTTAATCTTTGATGTCTGACTGAATCCTATCTGAGTAAAAAGGACAGTAACTTGACTTACGGTATATAAATCAAAATATTAGTCGCAAGACTAGTTGATCACGTAGAAATTGGTTGAGGTTAAATGGCGTGCATTTGCAGGTAGTACAGCACGAACACAAAACTGGATTGTAGCTAGACAATGTTTGCAGTTTGTTTTGCTTTTCTTGACCACGGTTGTTTTCCTGGGAACACTTACGAAACACAGCTTCATATCAATAAGGTCAATAAGCTTCCTCTTAATTTGTTATATAGCACTGCACGTAAATTGAAGTACCATGATATGTATGAGAACGCTGTTAGTGTGCCAACACTGCATAAGAAGAGTGGTGTCAGATGGGTAGCACTACATATAGAATCACAAATTCTTCTATATGAATATTTCTAACCTTTCTCTATCAGCTAGTTCTAGCAAAACTCAATAGAATCGCAAGAGCGATCTAGGACTTTCTATGCTTAAAAAGTAGAGCATAATGTACACACAACTGCGATGAAGGTCAATGTCTCGGTAAATTAATTGTCCAGCTGGAGTATTTGTATCTGTGTAAACGAAAATCATACTGTCAAAACTGAAAACACTGTCCACTCCCGTGTGAAAGATATGCCTGCAGGAGTGCATAGAAAATTTTTTGTTGATTTCAATTAGGGTTGCACTTGCGTTAATCGGTTCAAAGTGCCATTAAAGGTTGAAATTGATGCATGCGACCAGTACTGATGCTTTCCTTCACTTTCTTGTTCCCCGATCCTTTCAAATAGGTGTGCACGTGGAAAGGAATGCTCCGTTCAAAAACCATCACATTACAAGCCTTGGATGACGGCTTTGCGTTCGCAGCAAAAGCGATACTTTCGTATGGCTGGAACTGAACATAGTGTCGAAGATAGCATGCGCAGAAATGTGGCATTGCATTATGCAGGCGCTTGCAGTTTACTTGCCTTGCTAGGGTGTCCTGCCTCAGACAATTATGGACAACCAGACCTACAATTAAATGTGCTTCAACAATAATGTACGAAGCAATAATAAAACCGTCAGTAGATGGCAGCTCATTGCGACCATAAATGTCCACAGAAATTAAAATAAATAGAATAACACTATTGAATGGTGTGCCTTTCTCGTCCTTCCACACAGGAAGAAAAAAAGAGATATTTTACTGTTTCTTGGTGACTTCTGACTTATGTAACTCTTTAATAAGACACGTGAATTCTCTTTCCAGGTCACTGTACTTACTTCTGAGTGTCATGAGAGGCGCCCTTCACCAAAATACTAACATGTGCTTTTTTAGAGTGTAGTAGCCACGAGGCTGACTGGGTAGGAATATCCGCGCAGAGGAAGACGAGGTATGTGAGCGCGGCAACATTGTTCTGTTCTTTCGATAGCATCTCTATTGGCACTCTCGGTGGGGTTTTGCTGTTGTTGTCTTCGACCGCATAGATTCACCACCATACTAACGGCGAGCTATTTATAAACCCCATTCACAGTGGAAAGTTGTTTTTTCGTCCACATTACTTTCTTCACATCTATATGGTAATTATAAGCATACGCCTAAAACAGTAAAGTTAACGTTCCCTATACCATCCATGGGTTCATTGGCTGCTGGTTCTAATTAAAAATGTGTCAAAGAAAGCAACGAGCTCTCGAAAATTAACTTGCTTCATTCATTTACCGTTAATGGTACGCAGCTACCAGAGGTTCTTCAGCGTTGTTGTGGCTTGTTCCTTATCACACGTACATGGACAGAGCAAAAAGTCGTGCTTTAAAGGGCCCCTCACCAGGTTTGACAATTTTGAGCTAACGAGCGCAATGCATACACTGGGCATTTACGATCACGTCTGCCAAAATTTGCAACGCTACGCGCCGCGGAAATGGATCAAATTCCAAGGTGAACGCTGCTTGCCCTTCCTCTCGCGGGCGCGCGCTTTAGAGAATGAGGTGATGACGTACATGAGAAAATGGCCCCACGTAGATAGTAGTGCTGTGACGTCGCTCCTCTACGTAGACGACTGCGCTCTGACGTCGCCAATAGTAGCACGTGACACTGCGATAATTATTTGACACGACATGGGTAGTTTGTGTAATTTGTTGCTTGAATAGATTAATAAAACTTGAGAGAAATAATGAGACACACAAAGGAAATGTGTGCGTCTTTTTCATTTTTTTGTCGTGAATTGCAGCGAGATGCGGGGTTAATGTGCCTCCTTTTGCCATGCGTTCGTGTCCCCGCGGTTAGCGCATCGAGCAGACGCCAGCCCTGGAAACGAAAGTAATGCCAGGTGCGTTCGAGCACCCATTATGCTCATTTATTCAACCGCGTCCAAGTAAACGTTAATGCGTCACTGGCTCACAATACCGCCACTCTCGTGCCCGTACAAGTGTCTCAACTTTCATGCCCGTCCCGCAGAAACAGGCGGTACACCACAGAGAACGCCGACAAAACGCCCACGGCCGCTACATAATAGGTCCATTCGTTTCACCTGCACTTCGTGAACCGATTCACAGTGGCGCTGCACTCCGGTATAGCGTACTAGAATTCTAGTACACTCTAACTCCGGCATTCGTTTCACGAGTTCAACATGGCGGCGTCGGCACCGCGGTATTCCTTTCGAAAAAGTGCAGTTGTCGTGCAAGGCTAGTTCACGAATTCCCTGCACTTACTCGTGAGGTAGTGCCGAGTCCGTGCAGCACAAGATGGCTGTAACCGCAGCAGGCGACGCAGCCGGCTGCATTTGTGGCTATTTTAACGGCGCCCAACAAATTTGTCACTGAATGTTTTCCGGTAGTTTGAAATGCCAGGCAGCGTAAGCGGCGGCGACTTTTACGAATTACAACCTCCACAATTCGCGAGACAGCCGACCGTAGCAAAGGGCTTGCACGACATCTGCACTCTCGTATTTGTTTCGGCATCTCGTTGATGCTGCACTTTCTGAAACGTTCCCTGCAAGACGACGGCACTCTGACGTCACCATCATGAACCAGTTCAGATAGTGCAGGGTGAATCGAATGTACCTAAAAAAAAAGGTAGCGGTCGTGCAACGCCGCTCGCGTGCTCGGGCTGGCTTGGGCACGTCATGCACACGTGACAGCGCATCCGCATGACGTGTTCATGCGTATAGGGCTGACGCGCTGGAGTTTTGAGTACTGTGGCGGATCCTGGTGGCGTGCGCCGAAGTTGCTTGCGTAGTCAAAAATGCGCGCGGTCCCGAAGCGCGGTCGCCGCCGTTATTGTTGTGTGGTTAATTGCCTCGAACATGGGGGTAATGATCCTAATGTGCGGCTTTACTGGTTCCCCTGAAAGCCGTACGAAGTCGAGCGACCGAACCGCTGGATACGTGCCGTCCGACGCGTGAAGTGAGTACGCGAGCAAAACGTGGTTTGCAACGTAACGTGCTGATTACTTTTCGTACGCGGCGTGCACGCGTTTATGTATGTATATATTCCCTGTGTGCAGTCCAGACGGCACGCCGTGTCTGCCGACGGCGATCACGAGGATATGCAGCCGGCATTTCGTGGGAAACGAGAAAAACGATGCCATGAGTCACCCTGCGTATGTGCCCACGATTTTTCCGACAGCTTACAGCCGGCTGCATCCAGCGGCTGGCTGTAAACATTGCGCGCCGTCGATTCTCGACCGCCACCGCACGCTGACAGAATTTGACGAATTCCCTAGTAGCAAATGTTGAAAATTACGACCGTGCATGGGGAAAAAGTGTGTTTGCGACTGAATGCGGCAGAAAACGGCACACGGCGCGAATGCACTCATTCGGGCCGCCGACGGCTAGCCTTCGTCACTGGACCTTTCTTGATTCCGTTTCGTCGTGTAATACAAATCATGTCGGCTTTCTTAACAGCGATCTTTTCGTTTATGCACTGTCGTTAATCGCGCGAGCATGCCTCGTAAAACTTAACTCGAGTTCAACGTCGTATGAGATTCGCTGCACTTGCGAGTTGCAGCGCGCCGAAATGGTTCCTTCAATCTCCTGCACGTCGTAAACATACTTGACGTTGACGAGCTTCTTGCGTTTACACAGATTGCTTGGCCTGAAGAACTCAGCCACCCCAGAAATTGGCCGAGATCCAAAGCGCAGCACAACCGACAGCGGCGGCTCCATTGCGCATCTGAGCTTAGTGCTGCATGCGGCCGCCAGTCTGACTACTCGAAACCAAAGAACTTATCGTAGGGGGCGCTTTTTAGCACCGTTTTCGCAGCGCCGCCTGGGCAGCCAGTCAGACCTATGTGTCAAGTGAAGAGGGCAGGGAAAGGATTTGGCTTGCTAAAGGCTGGTTCACACCGGCGACTAGCAACGGTCGCGCGACTAAGTTAGTCGCAAAGCGACTGGTCGCAAACGGTCGCAAATGGCCGTTTTCGTCGCAAAGCGACTGCTTGGCTCAGTCGCTCGCTGCTCGATTTTTCAGTCGCGCGACTGCAGTCGCAAACCTCTGAACCAATAAGATGCGCAGAAACTGGACGCCAGCCTATTTTACGGGGCAACGGCAATGCAAGCTGTATACGAGCAGACGTGAATTCTATATGGCGACGGTTATAAGTCGCACGCAGGTGTGAACATCGGTCACTTTGAGTCGCTTTTTGCCTTCCAGTCGCAAACGGTCGCGCGACCATTGCTAGTCGGCGGTGTGAATGAGCCTTAAGGCTACACGGGGCGAGTGGCAAGGGTTTGAAACTCGCCTCCTCGCATCATGGTTTCGCGCCGCTACAAATTATTGTTTTTCTCAGCTCGTGATGAACCGATTTGAAAAAATCTTGCGGGAGACTGCTCTTCATTCGGCACACAACAACTTCTAGCGTCTAACTAAAATTTGCTATGTGGCCTGGTGAGGGGCCCTTTAAAGGCAGCCACCCAAACCATATTTCGTCGCAATGGCTGCGCGCCACCGGCTACGTAAGTTCACTTAAAGGATGCGGTCGCTAGTTCTCACGCGCTTATCTCTAGAGGGGTGCTCTGGAGATATGTCTGATACTTTGCACGTGCCGTGGTTTCGTCGCTCAGTTGCGTTGAAGCCATAGAGCGCATAAAGGTCCCTTCGCTCACTGCAACGCCATGCTTGCTAAAGGAGTGAGTTGATAGTGTTTTTCTAGAGTGTACTAGAATAGTACACTCTAGTTTTTCCTATGATTTTGAATTTGTTGCTCTCCCATACGCTGCTTGACCCTCGCGGCTAAACCGTGACTTTTAGATACGAAGCATATTTTGCTCGGGGCTTTGTCCGTCCTTCCAATGGCGTCCGTCGGCTCCCCCACTGCGCATGCGTCAACTCCGCCCGTCCTCCTCCTCCGACGTAGGTAGAGTGAGCGCTAGACTCCGCTTCGTTTCTCCTCTCCCGTCCTCTTCTCCCGTTCTCCTCTGCCGTTCTCTCCCTCCGGCGCAGCTCTGCGCTCGTATATAATGCGGCACGGCGCTCCCTCCGTTGCACTCTCCTTCGCAACGGCGCAACGGCGCTGTTAAAAAAAAATACACAATTTCCCACAAAAGGGAACCAAGTGTGCTTGCACGCCCTGGCACGTTCGGGCATGTGTAAGGGGCTTCGTAAGAGGCTGTGGCCTCTCCCCCGTGCACTCTCTCAGCAGTCATGTGATGGCGTCGGGGAACGAGATTCTGCAGACGCGCGATGAGCCAACGCGTTGTATCTAAGTCAGAACGCGCTGCAACGCGCGAGCGCGTTCGGGCCTGCGCAAGGGGCTGAGTAAGACGCTGTGGCCTCTCCCGCTTACACATATTCTGACTTCTTTCTTGTGTCCGTGTTTGCACGCCCTGTCTTTTTAGAAAGGATATTCTGCAGACGCGCGATGAACCTACGTGCTCCCGCGTGGCGTGGCGATGAACCCGCGTGCCGTGCTCCAACAAGAGTTCGGGACGAGTAACAGTAACAGCAGCAACATTGCATTCCTGGTGTCCTCCGCTTGCTAGGACGCGTTAACATCGGGCAAGGTGCCCGTGATGAACGGAACTTTAAGTCGACCCATGCAGGAGATGGTGTGATGTGGAGATGGTGTAATAGTTTTTCATTTCAGTGCTATGAATGTGGTACTTGAGCCCATTCGTTTCATCTATAGGTTGGAAGAAAGCGCGCTGTAAACGAGGCACGGCTGCTGCGTTACGGAAGCCCTAATTTGGGTGCTTTCTCAACGCAAATAAAAAATTGTCGCAGAGAAATGTGATTAAAATCCGAACGCCATATGGAAACGCAGACGGGTGTACTGACGTACGATGGAGAGCTAACGTATATTGACAATGTTGCCAAGCCGCTCAAGGTTTAACCGCTCACGACTGAATATTCACTCATCACGTTGAGTCGACTGCTCCAACAATGGAGTGATAATGGCAGCCCTTCCCCCGTCCATTTACTTGCTTATTGCTGCACATGCCACTCGCAACAATGGATACCAATGCGGAATATTTCGCGAGGCGGAGTCATCCTGTAGTACGTGACCTTTACGAGCTGGAAGCTCACAGTAAAGGTGCTTAGGAAGGTTACTGGTTAAAACCCTTCTTTTGGCTCGCAGTTTTCTTCGTCTACTTCAAACAATCCACTTTATCTTGTGTGTACTATTCTATCATTACAAACTCCAAATAATGCCCCCAACACCTTCACCGGCCTCAGTACACACTAAACACTTTCACAACCTTAAGGGCATTAAAAGAGTGTTTTAAAGACGATAGTCTTTCTTGGGGAACTTAAACGCAGAAATTTTGGTCTGTCTGTCTGTCTTTCTGTTTGTCGGCACGTCCCTCGATTCAGCCACTCGGCCAAAGTTGAACCACTTGCCCAAGGGCCAGCCGTCTTGAACTGGTATGGCTGTTCATACTTGTGAACGTTGTCGATCAAAAAGTAAATATCATGCATATCTGAGGTGCAACATCACTAGGTAAGTATTAGGTTGCGTGTTCCTTTAATAGAAAATGCATACATACGTAATTTTAAGGACCCTAGTTTCTTAAGCTGCGCTGAAAATGCATAAGAATGGAAGCTTGAGCGAGTTGGTATGCGTTCATCTTTGTTGAAACAGCGCTCACTAGACGACGACGAAGTAAAAGAAGGCACATGACAGGCAGCGCCTGTGCTGTGCCTTCCTTTACTTCGTCGTCGTCTAGTGAGCGCTGTTTCAACAAAGCTGAAAATGCGACTGCGCTGAAATTTGCCTTCCTCCGTGCCCTTCGCACGAGCTCATGGTTGTGTTTCGGTTTCGGTTCTGTATTGCACTGTACGAATGCCATGGGTTGGTGTTGAAAAACTGTAGTTTTGAGAAGGCCAAGAATGTGAAAAAAAATATTTAAAAAAATGAAAAAGCAGCGTTGTGGGCGGCCTTCAGGCTGCCGGTTGTGGGCGCCGCTCTGGCGTTCCTGTTTTACCCAGGCGACGTGTAAATAAAAGAGTGTGTGGAGATTACTCGTTGAGTGCGGACGTTTCTCTGCTTCAGCGCTTCGCGCCAAACCGCGTTTTCGGGCTGGCTGGCTTCCCCGCCGGTCGCGTTGGTCACCGCCGGTCTTCGCCTGCTGCTGCGCCGGGACTACCAGCAAGCAACACAGCACTCATGTTTCCCGACGTATTGCCAGATGGCGTCCATATCTCACACAGCGCCTCTTCTATCGTCTTTACACGACATTTGCAGCGAAGCACGCAGATACGCGGCCAATTTTTTAATTTACATCACAGACACACTTCTTAGGCACCCATTTGCCGAAATATACGCTATTTACGCAACGTATGGCTGCATAAGTGTGTCAGCGCCCCTTCTGTGTTACTCTCGAGGAGATAGCTCGATATTCTGCAACACAAAGTGATGTACTGCACCACCTTCTCTTGTTTTCTCTTGTCTCATTCTGTACACTTCTCGACTGGGGATATGAAGGTCGGGGAATCGAATCCCGGTTATGGCAGGTGCACTTAAAAGGACGCAAAATGCCGTGCATTTAGTTGCATGTCAAAGAAGCCCAGGTGGTCAAACATTCTTGCGCACGCCACTGCGGCGTCCGTCATAATCATATCGTGCTCTTGGGACGTAAAATATTAAAATTATTATTCTGTACTTTTTAATACGAAAGTGTTTAATGTCGGGGTGCACCAAGACATCAGTGACGCATTTTCGTCACGGAAGTGACGTCGAAAAAATGGACATGTTCAGATGGCAAAGAAAAAAAAGTTCCGTCAACAAAAGTCAAACCCACGACCTATCTGTCCGCGACAACAGATGCCCGGCACGCTATCCAGTGCGCCACGGTCACACACTATGGAGGCTTTAGAAACGCGTCTTTTATGGCTCACAATTGCACCTCGGTGTGCTCTTGGTCGGCGTGGTAGTGTCGGCGTCTGGGATTGGTAAAGTGAAGTAATGCATAATGACCGTGGCCTCCGCGATTAGTTCCTGCAATGTGTCGTTGCTATGCGTCCGTTCCATTCGACGCGTTTCGAATAGAAGTGCAAATTTGTGAATGCCCCAACACACCGCGAGGTGGCGACCTTAACCCAAGCATCGGCCTCGCTCATCGCGTTCATCCATGTTACAAATAGCCCTGCGACACGTGCCTGCCTCGTCGGGCTGTAACACTGCGTTCCCTGCTTACGCTCGCCCCGACCAAAATTGCGGCCAGGCTAAAAAAGAGCCACAACGCCCCTTGCCTTTTTCTCTAGCCCGGCCGTATACCCCAAAGCTACCACAAAGGTTTCTTTTACTTTTACGTTTTACTTTCCTGTTGTACCAATCCCTATGACGGAGGGAATACCATGTTTTTTTGCATTTCGGACCAACTGATTTTAGCTGTTCACGAAATTTCACCGTTTTACACAAATATTGCATTGTTAGGTTGACCTTTGTCGATCTTCTTTTTTTTGAGCTCTAATCACATTTGCTATCTTTAGAACTGTTCTAGTTTGAGAAAGTTTGAGGGAAATATTGATTGAAAAGCAGGGACGTTAACTACAGGACCATTACGTGGTTTGCAACCCTGCACTGGGGAAGGGGTAAGGCTGCACAGAAAGCGAAGGTACGGAAAAAGACAGGGTAAAAAATTGGCCGCGTATCTGCGTGCTTATGCCGTCTGAAGACGATAGAAGAGGCGCTGCGTGAGATATGAACGCCATCTGGCAATACCTTGGGAAACATGAGTGCTGTGTTGCGGGCTGGTAGTCCCGGCGCAGCGGCAGGTGAATACCGGCGATGACCAACGCGACCGGCGCGGACGCCGGCCAGCCCGAACACGCTGTGTGACGCGATGCGCCGAAGGAAAAGAAACGTCCGCACTCTACGAGTACTCTGCACAAACTCTCTTATATACACGTCGCCTGGGTAAAACAGGAATGCCAGAGCGGCGCCCACTGTCATTCGTACAATGCAATACTGAACCGAAACCGAAACACAACATGAGCTTGTGCAGAGGGCACAGAGGAAGACAAGTTTCAGCGCTGTCGCATTTTCAGCGCAGCTTAAGAAACTAGGGTCTTTAAAATTGCGTATCTAAGTATTTTCTATTACAGGAACACACCACCTAATACTTACCTAATGAGTTGCGCCTCATATGCGTAATTTTACGTTTTGATCGACAACGTTCACAAGTATGAACAGCCGTACCAGTTCAAGATGGGTGGGCGGCAAGCAAGTGGCTCAACTTTGGCCGGGTGACTGAATCGAGCGGCGTGCCGACAAACAGAAAGACAGACCAAAATTTCTGCGCTTAAGTTCCCCAAGAAAGACTATCGTATTTTAAATACAAAGAAAAAAAAACGCCCTCACACTAAAAGACGCGAGTGTCACAGCCGTTCAGCGACGCCGGTTGGCCCTAAAAACTTCAGCAGCGCCTTCGTCGCTTCCAGGTTCGAAGCTCGAAAGTTGCGGCAATGAAGCACTGTTCCCTCGAAGAGCGGTTGGTCATCGAGTCATGCTAACGTTGCTCAGGGAGGTGTAGCTGGGAGGTATAGTGTGGTAAATGACAAACGACTTGTGCAATGCCTTCCTCTTTGCCACAGTCACCACAGGCATCACTGGCTGCCATTCTTAGTTAGTAAGCAAAGCTGTGAATGAACCTCCAAGCCAAGAGAACGGTTATTTCGGATCGGGATAGTCCTCATGGAAATTCAAGTTTAAGTGACGGATCCAGAGGTTTAGGACGGGTATGACAAAAACCGTACGTATTCCCCATTGAACGTGCTACGTCACGCGAAGCGAGCGAATCTTTGATGCTGCATAGCTTCTTTATAGCGGAATGGCTTCCTGCACGCCATATTCAGGGGCGTTCCTTGCAGAATTATTGGAATTCCAGGCCGCAGTGGCCTGGAAGCCACTGAAAAGGTATGTTGTGCCCTATGCCTTTTACCGGCTATAGGTTTGCCTTCATTGCAATACTATTTGGACTTGTGCACCACGACGTAAAGCTGATGACAGAGACTGCGTGGCTGATTTTGAGTCTGTACATATGCCCCATTTTAGTGGCTACTCTAGCTGAATCCTTGCAGGTGCACTGCGAAGTGCCGCAAGCTCCACAGTAGTTGAGGTAGTCCTACGAAATATTCTAAATTATTGGTTTCGGCTTTCGCTAGGACGACAACAGGTACTGCAAAAAACCGCCAACTGTTGTCGAGCCATCTATCTGCAGTTGAACATGGTCTTCCTATTTGTCGTGCAGCATCAGTAAAGACAGCTGCTTTAAAGCTGGCGCGAAAGTTCCGCCTTCTTAAGAATCGCTCACACTGTCAGACGAAGTGTAGGCCGATCGAGGCACTAGGGGATTGTCAGGAGGGCACTCTCGGCAAGCCGAATTGCTCTTACAGGAGAATGGTGGTAGTATGATCATTTACCATGGAAATTCTCACCACTCTTGACGTGCAGCTTGACAGGTCTGAAAAACTGGGCCTGAGCATTTTCTATGTACGTTTGCTGCTTTCACAAATATTCCGCACCGGTAGAATGCACCGCAGTTACACGGGAAATAGGGCCCGGTGTGATTGCAACATAGCGTACACCGACGTACACCACGTTGAGATGCCTGCTATGCGCTTCTTAAGGTAGGTCACTATTTATTTATTTTATTTATTTTCAATACTACTCGTCTCTTTCCGACACCATAGCAGGTGGGCATACAGGTTGGACATGCAAGTGCAACAAAACAAAAGAGGAATCCAGGGCAGTGATCGAAAAGTTATACAATGTAATTTTCTAAATAATAATTGACAATCAGTATGCAAATATACATATTGAAATCGTATACAGAAATAGAAAAGAATCAATATACAAATATACAATATACAATACGCACGTAATATAGATATATTACAGAAAGTATACGTGAAAGGAAGTGCAACACAGGCAAGTTACAGCAAACCAGAAAACACTCTGTACTGAGCACTTGGCCACTGGTATGCTTTCAATGGTGAGGAAATGAATGAATCTGGGGCGGGTAGCGCTATTTTATTATTCAGGTGATACTTCCTACTTGTGAGACAAAGTCAGATAATGAATTCGCGTTAGACAGTTCCATTCCCTGACAGAACGCGGAAAAAAGAACGCTTGAAAGTGTCATTGTGGTAACAGTACTCTTTGAGTGTGTGCGAATGTTTGCGTCGGGTTACGCGAGACTGTGATGGACGGATGTAGAATGATGTGTCAATTTTATAATAGTTGTGAAGTAGCTGGAAAAGAAATTTCAGGCGCGCTTGCTTTGCTCTAACCGCTAGTGTTCGGAGGCCACATCTTGTTAGCATATTTGTGGGAGAATCAGTGCGTTTATATTTGTAGCAGATGAATCTTGTAGCCTTGCTCTGTACATTTTCTATTTTTTATGTTAGTGACTATATAAGGAAACCATACTGTGTTCGCGTATTCTAATATCGGTCTAATGTAGGTAGTATAGGCTAAAACCTTGATAGATTCAGGGGCCAGCCGGAGGCATCTGCGAAGGTAAAAGAGCCTGCGCCGAGCAACTGAAGTAACATTGGAGATGTGCGCATCCCATTGGAGATCTGATGTAATCGTGACACCTAGATATTTTTGTTCATTCAATTTTGAAGCCTAGTGCCTTTAATGCTGTAATCATAATTGATAGCTTCTTTCTTTCGGGTTATCGTCATGCATACTATTTTTTGGGGTTAATCGACATCTGCCACGTGTCGCACCAGTTGAAGAGAATGTTTAAGGAATCAGTGAGTGCAATGTGATCTGAACGTTTGTTGATTTCTTTGTAAATAATGCAGTCATCGGCGAAGAGATTCATGTTGCATGATGTCATTAATAAAAATAAGAAATAGCAAAGGCCCCAGAACGGAGCCCTGTGGTACTCCGGACGTGACAGGTAGGAGATGTGATAGTACTTGCTTAAACAGGACATATTGGGAACGGTCAGTTAAAAAGTATTCAATCCAACGTGTTAGTAATCCATCTCCAATGATATATCGGAGCTTTGCAATTAATTTGTTGTGACATACGATATCAAATGCCTTAGAAAATCTAGTAATATGATATCTGTTTGCGCGCAATTGTTAATAGATAGTGCCAAATCATGAACAACCTCTGTTAGTTGCGTTATTGTTGATAATCTGCTACGGAACCCGTGTTGACTCGATGGCAAGATGCCGTTCGTCTCCAAGAAAACGGTTAAGTGTTTTAAAAGTATATGTTCCAATATTTTGCTTGATGTGGTGGTTAACGATATAGGTCTGAAGTCTGAAGGATCATCGCTCTTTCCTGCTTTGGGAATCGGTGTTAAGTTTGCTTTTTTTTCCAGTCATCAGGAAGCTTCGATACAGCGAGTGATCTGCGCAAAACTAAACCAAGGTATTTGTTGCATCATTTTGCATATCGTTTAAGAAAAAAATGGGGAGTAGCAGCATGTCTTCGAGTGGCTGCACCTTATTCAAGAGACTTCTGGCGTTCACGTTTAGTAGTGTTAATTTTTGTGTTGCGTGACGCTCCTGGTGTTCGGACGATTTGGTTTTCCGTACTTTTTTGGGTTGGTAAATGACGCGCAGTCATTTATGAAGAGCTTATCGAAACCCAGTGCTACCTTTTCTTTTTTGTATCAGTTTGCTTTCGCACTGTCCCATAGCTTCTTCCTGATTTCCCGAGTTTTGCGACAAACATCTTTGCGACAAATGTTCTAACGCCATGCTAAACAGCCATGGGCACGGCAACACCAAGAAAAAGCGGTCACTTGAGCGA